>NW_027526335.1:126515872-126655080 GCF_048455015.1 Haemaphysalis longicornis | reverse complement strand
TGACTCACTTGTGTCGCGGAAGCTCGTGGTGGTGTTCCAATAAACCAAGCGGCCTTAGAAAAAAAAACGTTTCCCATGTCGGAATCGAACCTGGGTCCATCGCGTTATGAAGCCGCGCGCGACGTCTATCCGATTGCCATTCGGACACGGTATTCATAGGCAAAGCGTTGGAGGTGATCCTTGCGCTGCGTCGTTGCCACGGACGCCGCCGTTGCTAGGCCGCACTGCACGCCGGGAGATGAGCGGCTAATTTGAAATGGGCTCGCTGCAGACATGTTTGTGTTTACCGCCACGCCGTTGGCACGGACTCTGCCGTTGATAGATCGCGGGGCATGCCGATAGATGAACGGTTGATTTGAAAGTTGCCAATAACTCTAACGTGACAGCAGACGCACCAGCGGAAGTGAATCTGTATGTGATGAGGTGATCAGGTTATTCTTTATGTTATGAGGGGATACTTTTTATCTGGTGTGTGCGTGGTATGGTTTGCTTTTAAGATCGGGTCAAGCTCAGCCACTGGGTTGGGTGGTGTTTGGTTTGGTTTCGGTTAGGTTGGTTCAGAGGTTGGGTTGGTGTTAATTGGGCATGGGTATGGTTCGGTGTTTTGAGTTTTGGTTTGGTTTGTACTAACTGATGACAAACTGCGCAAGCAGCAGTGTTCTCTTTATGGGAGCAGTTGGTTAGTTTTTTTTTTGCAATGGACGTGGGTATGCTGGGCAGTACGGTCTCAAATAGCTTAGAAGAATCTCATAGAATAGAAATCGATTGCTATTTGTTGTGGTTTTTTTAAATAAGCAGTGGCCTTTTAATTGGCCACAATTGTCTGGAGGACTGATAATCGTGCTAATACTAAGGCGCCCCCACACCATGGTGTGTTTCTTGTTTCTCAGCTAAAAAATTCAGTGCCCTTCCAATCCGTGGAGAAGAATGAACAGCGAAGCTTGCCGCAGTCCAGGGAGTTCATGAAACAAAACAGATTTGTTTGTAATTTGCGACGGAGCATAGTTATTAGTTAATTAGCTGAATGAAACTTGAAAGGACTACAGTTTTACTGTAGGAACAAACATGGGGCTGTCTGTGTACACCAACCCAAGGCGCTCGACCACGGAGGGCAGCGCCAGGTCGCGTCGGGCCGTGAGACGGCCACGTGTAAATCTTCCCCCAGCACAACGAGCATGCCATTGGTGAGCGCGTGAAGCCTGGCTGCGTGTGCACGCCTGTTATCCCCCCCCCCCTCCACCCCCTTGCTCGCATAATGGGGCAACTTATGATGTTTGCTTATGCGAAAAAGACACAGGCCAAAACGTCGCTTAGGAAGCCCTTCAAGCTCGGCGGTAAAAGCACCGGCCACAACGTCATTCCAGGAGCCCTTGAAGAAGGAAACACAAAACACTAGCTCTTGGGTGCAACAAATTTCCATTGTAGGCCGATTTGTCCACGCGGACATGTTGAAACTGGGGCACATACAGCTTCGCTGTAAAAGACCAAAGAAATGCGCGCGGTGGAAAAAAATTACGCCCACCTCCCCTCGCGGGAACCCTGGTGTGATGCGACGCTGAAGGGGGTTCCGTTGCAATCGTCGGTACTGCGAGAGAGCAAGCGTAAGCGCAAGCGCGGGCGACCGTCGACTGAGAGACCGGCCGGAGCGCGGCACTCCGCTTATATGCGCAGCGCACCCGAAGGAGAGGAGACCGCGGAGAAAGAGAGAGTACTGCACATGCGCACAGCGCGCAGCACCGCCCACCGGCGGAGTGAGAGTGCGCGGCGCCACGCGCCCGCAGATGTTGGGCGAGAGTGTTCGCTATCGGAGAGAGGAGAGGGGGTGAGCGGAGGAGAGACGCAGCTGTGCGGACGCGGACGACAACGACGACAGACGCAGGACAGGGCCGCCGGCAAGAGATGCTCCTCTCAGCGTCGCATCTAATATGCCGGAGTTACTGCGCTGATGTCCGCGGCCACAGCTTGACTGAAGGCAACAGGCCCCGGTCTAAACCTAGCCCCGTCCTTCCCTGCTCCCGTGGCACAACCGGCGTCGTGTAGAAGTGGGTCAAGAACCCTGAGCCTTGACCTCTCTTTTGGGCCTGGATCCCGCGCCGGGTTTTTTTGTTATTTATTGCTACCCTGTGCGCATTCTCTTGCGCGCGATGCCGTCTCAAGCACCGTCGCGCTGCCTGACAGCAGAGCGCTCATTAATCGCCCGGCCGTAAATTTAGCCTCGCCGTTGGCGTTGAGCTGCACGCCGTCGCTGCTACCTGTGCCATCGCTGCTACGCCGTGCCGATATACGTTAGAGGTCACCCCTTGAAGGGCCTTCGCACATTTTGCGTATTAATGAGCACAGCCACACAAATTGTAGCTCATGGTATCACATTTTTTATAATGTCAGGAATGAAGGAGGACTACACTGCAGCTCAAAGGGACCAAGGATACAACACTCATTACGGTTTTGTTTGGAAGGACTAGCCTTTTATAACTGGCACAACTCCGTTCCGAACCAGAACGACGTTGTTTGCGCACACACACCCTACTGCAAAAAATTGCACGTTATTTAAAGGGGCTCTGCAACACTGCCGATCCTTCGCAACACTTTTTCTGCAACACTTTTTCTGCAACACTCTGCAACACTTTTTCCTTCGCATCTGGAACCACTGCAAAAGCTATAGTTATTGCCAGCAAGGAGTGGCACTGCGTGATTTGTTCGTCGCAGAATATACGCCTTCCGTTCCTACCTTGCTTGTGTGGCTTTCTTTTTAAAGTGGCTATCGAATGCGTTCGTTGCTGCAACTGAAGGTAGGCCAGCCAATAGCCGCTATACATGGCCTTAGTGACGTAATTCCAGCGGTCGAAGAACGCCAAGACCGGGAAAGAGAGAACAATCTTTTGAGCAACTTTTCAAGTTAACTGATGGGCACAGATCAGTAATTTCTTGACTGAGGTACTTCGCGGCCCCCTAATCTACGTACTGGATGTAGGGGTTGACTACGTTCTGCAAGCACTTAAGATTTCGAACAAAGTTGACAGAAGTGTTGCCGGGTCTTTTTAAACAATATGTGGAGCACGATGCCGTAGTCTTCTACGATATCGCGGACTTCTGGGATAGTTTGGAGGTCTACGGTATCGCTAAAGTCTAAAATTTTACGATATCGGTCATCTCTACAACATCATAGACCTATAGGATCTCATGCAGTGCAACATAAACGAAATTGTACGTTTGTGACGTGGTATAGTGCACGACATCACGTGATGTACGAAACTACAGCACGATACTATTTTTGTATCCAAGAACGTGTTCCCATGCAAGTGTCGAATGTATATATCTTCTTCTTGGGCTGAGGTACCTGAATCCCGTATGCACTCGTGTGTAACGTACTTGCTTGTACAAACACGTTAAATTTATTATATGGCGTTGCACAGTACATAGGCGTAGAGTTTTCAATTTCCCGGTGGGGGCAAATACACATGTGTATATATATATATATATATATATATATATATATATATATATATATATATATATATATATATATAGCGAATCAGAATAGGAAATCAGGGGCTCGTAGAAAATAACACAGAATATAAGGGTTGGCAGTCATGAAAACCTCGGAAAGCAAAGGGGAGGTTGTGGTAGGTCATGGAAACAGATAAAGAATTTGGAAAGAAAGAAAGAAAGCGGAGAAAAAATGCCCGCCAGGTGGGATCCGAACCCACGACCTCCAGAATACCGGTCTGGTGCGACCTCCAGACCGGTATTCTGGAGGTCGTGGGTTCGGATCCCACCTGGCGGGCATTTTTTCTCCGCTTTCTTTCTTTCTTTCCAAATTCTTTATCTGTTTCCATGACCTACCACAACCTCCCCTTTGCTTTCCGAGGTTATCATGACTGCCAACCCTTATATTCTGTGTATATATATATATATATATATATATATATATATATATATATATATATATATATATATATATATATATATATATATATATATATATATATATATATATATATATATATATATATATATATATATATATATATATATATATATGTATATATATATATATATATATATAACTGGCATGCTGGTGATGGGGCCGAAGGCGTGGTAAACACAAAGTAAGAAACCTCGGTAACAGCAACAGCGGAGGGTTTATTTCGACTTCGAGACAAGTCTTCTACGGGTATGATGGCTTCGGTCGCTTCGGAAGGGAGCATATATGTCGAGAGTGGAAAGCGGGTTTACGAATGGAAAACGATACCACACCCAAACATACGTGAATAACACAAACACGAAGCGGGAATCTTCCTTATTAGAAGAATGAACAAAAAATTAACAAAAAATGAAGAATGGAGAGAGACGCCAAAACAGTTGAAAAAAAAAAGGAAGGAAGGGAGGCGAAAGAACACTGAACAGGAATTCGAGTGGTGGCGGAAACGCGAAAAGATCAACAGCGCCCGAAAGTGGGGTTGTAGAACAAAGGAGAGAAGGCAATATATCTTCCAGCGCTAGCCGTCACCATGCAAACGCCCAGACACTCGGAGGGATCGCGTTTCCGTTTATTGAAAGCGAGTGTCCCGCCATATGTTCGGAAAGTGCGAACAAGGCATTTTACAGCCCGTTTATGGGCCCTTTCCCGGAGCTGAGACAATTAAAGGACGTTTTGTGGTCGTGCAGAAGGAAACGGTCTGCCACCATTCCACCGTTCCCTCGCCGGACGGACGCCTTCCGAGAACGGGGCGCTAGGCCGAGTTTGCCACTTTGCAGCTCAGCGACAACCCGTGCGTCGTCGGTGTCTCCCCTCCGCTGAGTGGGGGATGCGGGGGGGGGGGGGACAGCCAAACCAGAACGCAAGCTGCTCAACGGGATGGAGGTGAAAACGGAGAAAATAAACCCCGATGGTTCGGTCACGGCCGCTGGATGAAAGGCGCACTCATCCAGCGGCCGTGGTTCGGTAGCCCGGCTTAGAAGACGACTGTAGGTGCAAGGGAGGGAAAAATAGATTTGCAAGCCGTCAAAAATGTAACCAGTCCGCGGGGGCGAATAGTGATAACAGCGGCAAAGATATGTGCGCTCGAGAGAATTGTATTGCTTATTTTCCGTGTTATGCGCCATATCCAATTGAACGTTCAAATCTCCCAACCAATTTTTGAACACGTGTTTTGGGGAGAAGGTAAACAGAAGTTATTGCTGAAACAGCACCGGCACTAAGCAACATTACTTAATTGTAAGATTGTGATGGAGATTTAGAAAAGGTTTCCAAAGTTACAACACAATATTATAAAAGAGAGAATTAAAAAAAACGAGAAAAGGATAGGAGTGAACACGAAGAGCGGAAAAGGAGAGAAGGAAGAAAAATGAAAACAAAAACGGAAAGACATCAGAAATGTGGGAAAAATCCACTGAACAAACGCTCACGTGCATGTGATTTAGAGAATCCGGTTCCGGCTACATACACAGCGCCACTGATACGGTTAGGTAGATGACAATATTTTAATCGCTGCAAGAGTGCCTGGGTCCTCATTTATACCTTTTTTGATTGTATTGAATCGGTATATGAGGTATGATTCACGTTGTTTTCGTTCCCGGTTTGACCTGAACCCCGTCTCTAAGAGCGTGACGCTTAGTTTATCGAAAGAATGATCTGGAAGGCTGAGGTGTCTGGAGAGGGGCAGGGTCGGGCGCGTTTTGGCGTGCGCTTTGTGATTATTGAACCGGAGCCTGAAAGAGGTCCCTGTTTGCTCTATATATTGCATTCGACGCACATTGCATTCAATCAAATAAATCACATTGGAAGTGTCACACGTCATGTTCCCGCGAATTTTTAAAGAGTACTCTGAGTTGGAGCTTTGAGCAGTGCTTGTCTGTTGCATTGTCTTGCAGACAAGGCACCGCGGTTTCAGGCATGGCCGGCATTCATTATGCGCGGACAATGAATTTGTCCTTGCGTTCACGAGTGTGTCTTTGAGGTTCCGGGATCGTCGGTAGACGACGCCTGGAACGGACGGAAACGCCCGTTTGAGGCATTCACTTTGTTCGAGAATGTTGTAGTGCCGCTTCAAGATGTTTTTTTACGTTAGGGAAGTTGGTGCTGTACGTTAAGCATAGGTCTGTTCGTTGTAAGTCGCGTTGTGGGGGACGGTTCGCAATTAGGTCCACGCGGTTGAGTGCTTCGGCATTTTTTATGGCGTCATCAGTTACACGCGCTGGGTACCCTTGCCCCTCCAGCATGGTTTTTAAATTTTTGGCGTTGGTAGTGAAATCTTCCGATTTTGAGCAGATTCGTTTGAAACGGTGGGCCTGGCTACAAGGAATGCTATTTTTACAGTGACGTGGGTGGTCGCTTTGGTAATGCAGATATTGCTGGCGATCCGTTGGCTTCCGATACAGCTTTGTCGTGAGTTCACCGTCTTCAATTTTCACGGTCACATCCAGGAAGTTCATGCTCTCTTGAGAGTAGGTGTGAGTAAAATTGATGTTCAGGTGTGCAGAATTGTAAGAGTCGATGAAGTGGAGGAGCTCATCCTCGTTGTAGGTCCAAATAAAAAAGATATCGTCAATGTACCTTTTGTACAGGAGGGGTTTTAAGTGGGTTCAGACAGGAATGTGGCCTCTAACTTCCCCATAAACAGGTTGGCGTAGCTTGGTGCCATCTTGGTTCCAATGGCGGTTCCACTAACTTGCCGAAAGTACTCATTGTTGAATTCAAATGAATTTAGTTCTAAGACGAGGGCCGCTAACCTCGTAGTTGCGAGGTTAGCGGCCCTGGCGTAAGGTTACACCGCATACGCGCACACGCCGGCATGGTTATCGCCTCCTCCGCAGAAGCGGCCACGGCTGCAGCCGTGGCCGCCGAACCACGTGCACTTGTTTCGAAGAAGTCGCTTCCTTTACTAGTTGCCGACGACTGGGGCGTCCGCAGAACAGCCGGCCGGCCCCATTTTCCGCCTTTGCCGATGCCTACACTGCGTGGAGGCTGGAGCGTTGGGTTACTGCGGCTTCCCTGTGTCCCACTGGATTGAAGGCCGCACGCTTCCCCACCAGCCGCCTCCTTTCCAGCTTCCTCACCGTTTCTACGAACCGTGTGTGTGCGTGCGCGCCAAGGAGGTTAAATACAACCTCCTTGGTGCGGGCACGGCTCAGGACGCATTCCGAGAACAGTGCACCGGCAGCTTCCGACGCATCACGGGTGTGTGTTCGTTTGCCGTTTGGTTATTGGAGGGTCCTGTCAGCATGCGGCATTTCGGGACGTTCCGCGTGCGTCACGACGAACGGTTTTAGGCCATCGACACATTTGTAGTGGGGGTGCGACCTTTGACGTCACGTTTATGCGCGGAGCGCAGGCTTGGGAACAAGTCAAAGATCCTCAGAGGTGCAATAAAGCCTCTTCGCCCCTAACTGATTTCGGAAAAGGGGACCGCTACACCTGCATGCTGCGGAGCATCGAATAATAACGACGAGTGCCCTCTTATTTCTTCTTTACTGTCTTTGTTTACTGTTTTTTCGGTATCGAAATTCGCACCCCTCTGGGACCGCTTATGCACCCAGCCAGGGTTGTGCGGAAGACGTTCACGCTTTCATTGTTTTTCTGGGAAAACCAAGATGTCGCGAATTTAATTAAGCGCACAACGGGCGGAGAGCCGCACCTTTGCGGTCTTGACAGCAGAAAGGCCGATAATTTGTATGGGAGTATTGAAAGACGCGTTTTCCTGTGCGACTGCGTCGAAGGGGCCTGAGAGACGTCGGTGTTTCTCTTGTAACGCCGGCGAAATGTCAGTTGTCAGGGGTAGTTGCCGCTTTAGAGCGTGCAAAGAGCGGGTGCGTACTGGTCGGTATAGTTACACTAGCTGCGAGGTCATTACAGGTTTCACCAACTATCAATAGAATGGCCCCGGCCGGCCGGACGGAGAGACTTCCACACGAACTTCCCCGGTGGGGGCGACGCCCCCACCGGGGAAGCTCGGTGGGGGCCCGCGCCCCGTTGCCCCCACGTAGTTGACGCCTATGGCACAGTAAGTTGATGATGTACTCATTGCGCACGTTCACGAGCTTCGTACCAGGCACGTCCCTTGTTCCTCCTGCATGCCGGCTCAAAGTTCTCGTAGCCACCTAGAGTGAAGAAAAGAACGAAGCAGAAATTTGCTGTATCAGTTCACACAAAAAATGCAGAAGAAAGTGGCGAAAATATGGAGACAAAAAAACAAAAACAAAAAAACAACGCCGCAATCCACGAAGCTCATGTGTGATGTAGGAAATCTCGGAAAGCTGAGTGTTTGTCTCCACTTGTAACGCGAAACGTTCAGAGGCTACTTGTTCCGCATTTCGTAAAGCTTGACGCCGCAAAAATGGCATGGCCTAAACTTTCTGTGCTAATCGGCAAACAGGCCGCGGTAGCATACTCTCACCCAGGCTCCCGCTCTTTGCCTTGGAATGGGTCGTATGTGCACATACTCACCAGTGCTCGCCGTTCATAGAGAAAGCACTGGTGCAGCTTGGAAATGTAAAAGCCAAGATCAACAAGATCTTTCCCGAGAAGTGAACGTTGGCGTAAGCTTTCTGTGCGCTACAAAACCGTCTGGAAATTCGACATCATTTTTTACGCCTTTTTATCTAGAATACCAGTATGTCGAAAGATTGCATGGGATCACATGATTTTTTTTTATTACAAGCATTTAAAACTTCAGCCATCGAAAGTGGTAAAACATGAAATGAGACATTCAAAACCTGCGCGGGAAGATACTTCAGGTAACCGCGGCAACAGGCAACTTGCATCCAATATAAAGGGGCACACTGATTAAAAACTCAACTGTCAGCTAGAATCTTACGCTATTAGATTGAGCCACCAACATATTTCACAATGACATTTATATTTAAGACACTATGAATCAGATGTTCCACAGGCGGTCGAAATTAATCCTGCGTAGTTTTGGTGCATGAAACCCCAAAATCAAAAAAAAATTCTTCCGGTCTAACAAACTTTTCTAAAGTGAATCTATTCTTTTAACAGCGGAGCTGTTCAGCAAATCATAATTTTTCGTGTCCGCACTTAATAATGCCAAGAAATTGCCGAGTACGCGCACGCGAAGGGGGGGCCTACCGGCGACCACCCGGCAGTTAAAAAACAAGAAAATGTCCAGCGCTCGTGTGTGCGTGCCTCGCGACGACCGCTCAGCGTCCCCGGCGCACGTTTGTCAAGCCAAGCATACGCATTAGGTAGACTGGCCAAGTCTGGCAAAAAAAGAAAAAACTCCAGCGTTCGCCGTATTCGTGGCAACACTTGCTCGGAACGAGAAAGACACGTCATAGCCTGTACGCACCTCCAAGGTGATCTCGAATGATTATTGCTTCCAAACAAATGAAGGAATCTCACGCTTATAGCAACAATGATGTAGTGAAGGTCAGCTGTAGTGAAGACAGCTGACAGATTCGGCGTCAAGGTGGTGTTCTCGGCCAGGAACAAGCTGGGCAGTTTATGCGCCATGGTGAGCAACAGGCTCGATTCCCGGGGCGATTCCCCCCCACGAGGTTGTTTGATGAAACACGGGCTCCAATTTGTTCGTTACATGACTAATGTTGTGTTCTGCATTCCCATGTCCTGTGGCCGGGTGTACGTCGGCCAGACCGGCCGCTGTCTAAATGTACGCCTGAGGGAGCATCATTCCTCTTTGAAAGGAAAGCCCTACACACACCTGGCGCAGCACTGTTCTAAATGCGGTTATCAGCCACGTTGTCAGCCACACTTCACGGACACGGTAGTAGTTTTTAAGCACAGAGACCGTGCCACCAGGGAACTTGCAGAGGCCTTCCATATCCGGGTTAAGGGTCCCGATTGTATAAGTCACCCGTCGCTGAGTATTTTAGATAAAGAAGTGCAACTTCTCAAGGAGAGGGGGTAGAGGATGAGGGGAAGGAGAAGAGAAACGAGAAGGGAATGGGGCGGTTCTCTTGTACGGCCGTACGCATGTGCGAAGGGCACACGTGCTGGGTTGTTCGGTCTGGGGGTGGTATAAATGTGTATTCGTTTTCATTAAAACTTTCAGTTGATAGTAAACGCCTGTGTCGTTCCCTTTCTTGTCCCTGTGAAAAAAAAAATTTGCGCTTAAGTTTCACTCATGGAAAGTAGTGAAGGTCGTTGCAGCAGCGAAGAAGAAGCAAATCGGCTGCAATCGTGGAGTGAAACCCTCGTGACGGTCGTGAAGGTTGCGTACGGCTTCGCTACCGTCAAGTCTTACGGGTTACCCGCCACGGTGGCTCAGTGACTAAGGCGTTGCGCTGCTGAGCACAAGGTCGCGGGTTCGATTCCCGGCCGCGGCGGCCGCTTTTCTGATGGAGGCGAAAAGCAAAAACGCCCGTGTGTACGAGATTTCGGCGCACGTTAAAGATCCCCAGGTGGTCAAAATTAATGCGGAGTCCTTCCTCCACTACGGCGCGCTTTATAGCCTGCGTTGCGTCGGCGCGTCAAAACATACAATCAATCAACCAAGTCTTACACGTTAGTGTGACCTTCCTTCATTTTCTTTTTCGCTTGTCCATTTTACATAGTTCCTACGCACCGTTATAGCGCTCTCGTTTTCTGCTCTGGCTGCGTACAACGCTTCGCAGTTAACATAATACCATTCGTGCTCTCGAGCTGTTATCTCCGCGATTGCCAGTCAGGGCGTAGAGAAGCACACAACGTACGCGCAGCTATCGTTCGTGGCTGCGGCCTCAACGTCACCGCGGATGTATGCGCTTCATCGTTATCGCATTGTGCGGTCACGGGACACCCCTCGTACAGGCATATCTCAGTCCAGTCAGGCGCCTGAAATGATTGCGTAACGAGCGACAGCCTCCTTGTAATGGCCGATTACTCAGTAGGTTTTAATAAATTAGCCGAAATGAGCCTGCAACGGAAGAAGCCCTCGATACGACGGATTGCTATCTTATTCGCCGAATTGAATATATACCATCCAAGAAACCCCTCTCATGCAATTTAGTGTATATTGAGCTATAACCGTAGCGTGCATGGATGAGGTGGAGAAAGGTTTTTATTGAGCAAAGAGGGTGAGGTAATGGGATAGTGGCCAGCTTCTTATGTCGAGGAGGCCATGGGCCTGTGCCGAATCCAGCTTTCGTTGAACCAGGGCGTGTTGTCGCTGGTCAGTGCAGACTCCCACTGCCGAGGGGAAGCGGATGTGGTGGTATTCGGGTGGCGGGGCATCAGTTGACTGGGTTGTATGTATTGAGGGGTCGGCCACAGTGCGGATTTGTACGGAGGAAAATGTATGGGGAGATATGAGATAGGATTGCTTGGTTGTGTAAGGTTTCCGTGTGGCGTCTGCGATAGAAACACGCTTGATAGTAGGATAGTGTGACGGCAAGGAGGGCATATTCTTCTCGTGTGAGAGTAGTGCTATAAAGGTGAGCTGTGTGTGTAATGTTCTGGAACAAGGTTGGTAGTTTCGTAGTCTCGGGCCTCTCGTGGCTCATTGTCTCGAAAGAACGCCCGAGTGTGAAGTTCTCGGGCCGCAGCATGGGCCGCTTCATTCCCTACAAGGCCGGTGATCCAGATAATACTTATTTCGATGTCTTCGGGCATTCGCTGCAGAATTTGGAGAGCCTGTGGCGGAACCAGTCCAGATGGGTATAACCAGCATACATGTTGAGAGGGCGTTAGAATTGTTCGGTGGGGCTGATTTGGATGTGTCACGATGGTGTGAGCTATAGCAAGGGCGTCTGCCGAGGACTTGGGTCTGTTCTTCATCGCGGCAAAGAATCATTGTCGATGAGAGCTATACGCGCAGTTTTGGCTTCACAGAAATGCTCGAAGTCCTATCAGTCCATACTGACTATACGAAGAAGCATTGCGCAGCACAGGCGGCCCCGTGAAGAACGCACGACAGTTATCCTAATTGTAAAACTCTGCAGGTGGAGGAAAGATCGCAACTATTGAGAACCATGCACTGAAGTATTGCCTTCCTTTTTTTGTTTTATGGTAGCAGCACAGAAAACCGGGTAAGTAGCGCACTCGTAGAAGTTTTCCGTTCACCTTTTAAATCACATGCACTCGAATTCAGTTGGGACTTCTAACGCGTCGTCACGGAGGCACGTCACGTACAGTACACGCCCTCAAACTACTAAAAATTTTTGGGCGTGCCTGTATATTCTTACTTTGTTCGAGCCGAAAGCGTCCATGTCCAGAACCGAGAAAGCAGGCTCGTGTTCAGTAGAGTGCAATGCCTCAGCACCGAGCCAATGTATAGCTGGCTTTCAGACTAAACATGGTGTGCGGTGACCTTCACTGGCAAGTCAACAAATATGAAGTGCTCAGTCGCCTAATGTGCAAGGAATTTTGTACTTTACAGCCCTCTCGGAATCCATGAATGTATGAGCGCTATCGGATGCTGAAGGAATTTACCTTCGAACAGTGTAGCGGAAATACCAACAGAGAGAAGTTTGTGGCTTAGAACAATGTGTCATTACCCTCGACGCTCAAACGTACTGATCAACCAGTTCCCCAAAGTTTGTGGCAGAAATGCCGCATGAATAAACCTATGACAGGAAGACAGCATCAGACAAATACACGACGCACTCTGGGCCCTATTTTCAGCGCTCAGACAATCGCACTTCATCCCCACTAAAAATACCGGCGTTACTAACTTTGCTCATCACCTCACCGAGTTCGTGCTCATGCGGCTAAAGACCGGAACTTCAAGAGCGCCGTGGAAATGCGTACATATTGGGTTCAGCAAGACGGGCACCATGACGTGCACGGGGGAACCATTGCGTGTCTGCTCCGAGCGTTCCGGCGTGCGCACACGTCCTGGCGACTACGAGCGATAGAATACTGACTGAGCAGAGCTACGACAGCCGCGCGAGGGTGCGTGCCGTATACGTCCTGCGGCAAACGACACGACAATCGGCGACCCAGCTGGGGCCCGGCGAGCTCCGCCTCCCAGAGATGCTTGACTTGGCACACGACGCCGCCGGCGCTGATGTGACGTCCTTCCGTTGTGTACGCGCTGGAGATACCTGCACGCACACGCGCGTCCTTGACATGCACCGGGCATTCCACCGTGCTCGAGTTCAAATCGGTGGCGGCGCTTACAGCTGGAACGAAATTGCGGCCGTGCCGGCGCACTCCGATAACGTGGACGTAATGTTAAATAGCGTTCTCGGGACATGGCAGCAGCGAGAGACAGACGGGGAGGTTGAAAGCGAGACCCGGGGGGTTAACCTTTACCAACACCGATTAGACGTATCTAGTCGGTGTTGCCTTTACCCGTTCGGCGGCGTAATAATGGGGAGGAGGATGAAACGAGACAGCGGGAAGGGGTCCAGGGGAATCGCAGCGGAGGGAATGGCCTCTGGACGCACGCACTGCCAGACATTCGCCTAGAGCTAAGCCTATTATTAGGCGCGCAGTATATTGCGCGTAATTGATGCCCAGTTGTAAGGGCCTGAAATTTACTGCGGTAGCACCTTCCGGTACGGTTGAATCAGAGAAACGTCTACATGTCTGTGGCCGACCTGTGCACACGCAACCTTTGGAAGAATACCATGCAGCCATTTCACCGTTGAACGGAGGAAGCGGATAGGCATAGTTCGAGAACAATTCGATCCCATTTTCCCCCAGATCAAGTTGTAGAGTCGACTGACTCATACATGCTGTTGGGGGGCGGTACGGTGGGCTCAATTGGGTTAATAGCTCTCTTCCATCTAGCGGCCGTGGTTGGCAAAATGACAATACCTAACGTGGCGGTTAAGCCGGGTTTAAAATCCGGATCAGGACGATTTTATGTACAATGCAAAGCACTCTTTGGCATACCAGCACGTATAGACACGAGTCCTGGGCGATATTCGGGGCGAGGATTGGTCTGACAGACTTTACCAGCTCCTTCTGCATAAACTTTATCAAAACATTCTGCCTCGGAAACGATCTTTTGGAGATATTTTTACCCTTTATTGCGAAAAGACAGAAATAAGAGCGGCAATCGTAGGGAAAAAGTCCTCATCGTTTTGAAGCGCTAAAGCTCCCGAATGGTTCACGAACGCTTGTGGAAGACTAGCCAAGACCTCTCCCGCCATGCCACTTTCTCCTCTCCTCTCCTCACTCATTCATCACGGGTACTAAAGCCAGGTCGCTACTCGGTCGGGTTCATGCCCAGCGAAAAATATTGATTTACGGCATTAAAACACCTGTTATTGTCTTCATTCGGGTTGTTCGACCTCTACGTTACTGCGCAGTTGGAACAGTATATGCCTCCCGAGCTGGGGTCTTAGTTCCCCATTACGTGTCCACGTTTCTATGTCCCCATACAAGCAACTTCACTTTCTCCATGTCCCGGAGGTATGAATCGACGTCTGCGGATTATGCCCATGTGTTAAAGCTTGTATCGTTCCAGAAGTGGTCTCATACATCGTAATGTACGAACACTTACGCCATTCAGCGTCCATGTCGACCCCATCTTTAGCTTTCATACGTCCTACGTGAAAAGCTCCAGACTCTCGCCAGTCACCTATACTATACTTTAGAGAGGTTCAAACTCTATTGTCCGGGAAACGTATAACCCTTGAATGCCAGGCAGGATGGTTTGCGCGTCGTTGCCAAATGTGCGATGATGAAATCGTCCAACTACTAATACTAATATCAACTCATCCTTTCGTTTCGACACACACAATGGGGAGCATGGGTACTGAATTGCTAATTTCGCTGTATAGGGCCTGTCAAATACGCGAATTGTCTCACCCTTCAAGCCACACGATGTCACGTCATTCTAACTTATCTGTCACTGTCTCTTACGTGATCTCACTCCGGTCCTGTGTTTATGACGATGAAAGTGCATCAAGGCGTACGTCATCATCGTCATCATCATCGTCAGCCTGTCTACGCCCACTGCAGGGCAAAGGCCTCTCCTTTAGACCTCCAATTATCCCGGTCCTGTGCTTACTGCGATCACTTGATCCCCGCAAACCTCTTGATCTCTCCTGCCCATCTAACTTTCTGCCGCCCCCTGCCGCACTTGCCTTCTCTAGCGGATCCACTCTGTTACCCTTAATGACCAACGGTTATCTTGCCTTCGCATTACATGCCCTGGCCACGCTAATTTTTTTTCTTAATTTCTACTAGTATGTCCTTAACCCACGTTTGTTCCCTGACCCACTCCGATATCTTCTTGTCCCTTAATGTTACACCAATCATCTTGCGTTTCATTACTCGCTGAGTCCCATGAATACGTCAATACGTACGCACGCGCGGACAATTGGTTGCAGCAAGGCATACGCATATCATCGTATGACAACGAACGGTAGGCTGACAGGTTAAACTGTAATCGAACAATGACCCGGACGACCTACAGGATCAGCGAGTAAGAAGAAACCAAGAGAAAGCGCGGCCTCCTACTACCTTACATGACGTCAGAATCGGAACACTATTCGCCACCAACGAACGACACCACCTGTACACGACCTGCGCGTGCCACTCAGCGTCGTATAGCACGCCCTGTCATGGTCGTGGGCAAAGTGCGCAGGTGCCTTGCCTTTGGCCCCCGGCTCGCCCTCAAGCTGGCCTCCACTGCTCGCCCGCGGTGCGTGAAGCGCAACCGAGTGACGAAGACAAAAGCAGACGGAATGGCGCGGAGAGCGGGAGTTGCGTCACAGTGCGGGACGCTTTCCAAGTGGGCCTCCGGTCCGCACGCTCCGACGGCCTGCTTGCTGCAGGCCTCTCGGAGCCCGCGCGGGCGCGCTTTCTAATCTCGGAGCCTCTCCTCCTCTTCCTGTGTCAGTTTTGCATTGCATTTACTTTGTGTCCCGAGCATTAGAGGAGCATAGTGAACGGCCGTCGCTTGCCGGCATGCGTCACAAAGAAGCCAAGAGGGGCTTTCGCGTGCGTGCGTCCGCTGCCGGTCTGGTGCTCTTATTCATAGCGGATTCCAAGGATCGTCTACGCCCCGCAATTGTGACGTCGGCTGTACGCACGTTCTCCCGTTGTGTGTTGTCTGCGATCCAAATTGGACGCGCCACCTCTCCCCCACTTGAACTTGCACGCACAAATTTTAAGGTTTGCGGGTGCGGATTTTCGGCATACCACAACGTACCTTTTTCATCTAATTATCCAAAAGTCTCTCAGTCTTCGGTAAAATATTGTCTGTCAAACAGTCATCGTTGTTGTTGAAGTTGAGAGCTTGTTTCTTGTATACAGAGCAGGAAATGGTCGGGCGTAACTTTATGGTAGCCGGCGATGGAGTAAAATTGCAATCCAAACCAATCTAAATTGTATTTCAAATTAATCCGTAGTCCTCCACTATACTGTGCGTCTTGTGTTCTAGGCGCAGCTCAGACGCGTAAAACGCCAAAAATTCGAAAGTACCAATCTGAGCACATTTTTTGTTCATTTATGTTTATTCGATATGAAGAATCGCTTACACCACGACTCATTTTTAGTAATGAAGAGCGCAGGTTGATGTTTATTATGTTTATGAATGTTTGCCCGTATAGCGCTAACGTGAAGTTGCAAGTTTATTTGAATAAATTGAATGATTTGAACGTCACGTTGTCTGGGATGTTGACGAAAATCAAGAAGATGCTTCGAGGAGCGCCAGCCTCCGGACTCCCAGAACATGACCTTCACTGCTGTAGTGGTGGTTGCATGGAATACATTTTATTCAAGTAAATGTAGACAATGATGATAACAAAGTACTATATTGTCGCGAAGCCGAGGTCTCTTGATGTTGTTCGTTCGGTTTTTGCGTTCTGTGCCCGCAGCCAGGGCTCTTCCTCCAAAGTGTTGTGTGTAAAAGCGCTTCGGACGCGGCTGGGCCCTGGCCCTTTTTTCTGAGAAACGGCTCCGGCGCGTGTGTCTGCCCGTCGGCCGACCGGGAGACGACGGCTGTTGGGGGAAGCGAACCCTCGCCTCGGCTTGTATTACCGCGCGCACTGGCGTCTCCGACCCCCGTTGCGCGCCTACGCGGGCCGCTATGTTCTCCGACCCCCGGTCTCGTCCAAACGGCCGCCTGTCTTTTCTCCTTTTCGAGTTTGTATACCTTTACTTTATTCTCCCCAGTAATTCTTTTGCCAGAAACGGACGCCTTCGAGTTTGAACTTTGTGTCTTCTGTGTGTGATCTTTTCCTTTTCACTTTGGCGGGGACATGTCTGATTGGAGCTAAGAAGCGTCTTCCTGATTGGCTGCGGGTGTGCCTTAGCCTTTTTCCACCCGGTCCGCACACGCTAGGATGCGCTTTTTCCCCCAATGCGTCCCCCCAAAGCAAATATAACGCGGCCCCTGTGGCTATTGGGGGCGAGAGGGCGAGCAACACCAGGAGAGCCGCTTGCTGCCGATCGTCGGGGCCAGACGCCGGGAGCCCTTCGCCCGCCAACCATGTTTCGTTAAGTACTCTTAATCTTTTGACTGCCTTTTTCATCTATGTAATAAGTGTAATTGTTTCAAGTTCTTATGTGCTAAATGTCACCAATGTCATCAGTAAAGTAAACAAGTTAACCTTTAAAACCTCTTCAACGTTTCGTCTTCTTCACTGCAATCTTCATGCTACAGTAGCGGCAGTATGTAACCAAAACACTACGTTACAATATATAGGAACTCGCAACGCCATCTACTTAGAGTTCGAAATGTTTTCTATAGCGACATATTATCACTTAATCGTAAAGAAAGAAAGATTATCGCGCAGACAGAAAGAGGTTTAGCTCGACAGTGATCAGTCATCATAAGCTTAAAACTTCGGAATGAAAAATATCCACGGGACGATCGATCACTCTGACATTTTTCAGTTGGAAGAGCTACGTACGACTACTATCTGTCGGGACCTGCTATTCATAACTTTGTACTTTCCGTGTCACATTTTAGAATTCGTGCTTTATTTGTTTCTGAAAGCACAAGGTCACTTCTCGGTATTTTGCTGCACTGTCCATGCTGTGCCGATATAATTAAAAAATGTTTTATCTCTTAGCGCGTTTACCAATTACTTCCCGCTGGCATTAGCTGTGCTCCGTCGACTTCTAGTCTTCTCGACAGCCGTCCGTCTCCCACTACAGGTAGAAGCATTGTTAAGCATTGTTCTTTACGACTCTCATCATGTTTGTCGGAAGGGGGGTGGAGGGGGGGTGCGCAAGTCTTCGCGCAGTGGTTGAAGTAGGAGTACTTTGAAAGGTTAAGCGTCTTAGAAGACAAAAGAATAGCAATATGAATGAAGGGACAGCTAAAGACAGATGGGTGACTCGTCTTTCAAGGCGGGTTAAGGAACGACCTCTTCGCACGAGCACAACTGACGTATGTGCACTGAGAAACAAAGCGGGGAGGAGGTGGGGGCGCGTCCGAACAGTTTTTAGCGGTTGTTGACTTCGAAGCGAAAAATGTACAGAACCGCGGCACCCCGTTCTCGGCGTGTTACCCCTTGGCAAGCTATTCCATCTTTGCACACTCCCATTGTAACGAAACCGCTTTATTCGAATTACCGCTTTACTCGAAGTTTCTCAGAGTCCCCGTTGCCGTGCATACAGAGCAGGTGATCCCCGCTTATAAAGCAGTACCTGTTATAACGAAGTCAGTTTGTTGTGCCGAGTACTTCGGTATTAAGGGTTTACTGTACTTCGGTGAGGCACACTGGCGTTGTCAATTGCGTTGCCTTTTACGGGTGGCTGGTTAGTTGGCGTGCCGTGTGCTCTCTATTGTGGGGAAATTCTTTTGAAGAGCGTTGCGCACGAAGCCTCTCCAGCCTATATTGATCGTTTGGAACCCTGAAGAACCATTACATTTGGATCACCCGGCCCTCCGCCAAGGGGTGCACGCTTTGAAATGAACACGCTCAGACGGGCTTGCTCACACGGGCACGCTCTAGAAAACGAATAGTCGTTCGCGTTGGCGGCTGTCGAGCAGCAACGGAGGCAGCACTGGCTCGAGCAGTTTCGGAACTCCTAACGTCCCCTCGGCAGTGGGCAAACTGCCCGCAACGCGTGTTAGCGTTAGTGGGACGGAAAACACCGGATGCCCTCTTGATGTGAACGTTGGGTAGCGTGCGAAGAGGCTTCGGAAGAGCTGGTGGCGGCAGCGGGACTGGGAAAAAGAACGACAAGAGTTATGTGGGGAGTGCGTGACTAATTTGTACGTTTGCACATGAAAAGCTTAGCTTCTTTGGTTGCATATCCACACGAATTTCAGGGGCTGAATGAGCATGCGCTTTGAAATTCTTGCAGCCAATTAAAACAAAAATTGCGTACCCTGTTCACCCGGAATCAATCAAGCCTTCAACCCAGAGGATGCTTAGCTACGGACGCGCTAATTATTTTGATTGAGCCTAACCTTTAATTGTCTCGTACCCTCCTGCCCCCCCTCCAAGTTCGTATCTGAGCGCGAACCCGAAGATCGGCGTCCTTCGAACTTCAACCCAGGGCCAAGCGCACTGATTGAAGCCTATTTGCTTGCTTGAAGCTTGCGTTTCGTAAAGGAAGTAAAGACAGAGTGCGGGAAGTTGATGTGCTTGAAAGGAAGGATGGTTCAATGATGTCTCGTGTTTCTTGTAGTTGCTTGCATATCGTACTGTCTTTGTTGACGTTATTTTTTCGCTTTTTTAATTGCACTCAAATCGTAGACGAACAGGCAGACAGCCATACAGTCATACAGACACGATTGATTGATTGATTGATTGATTGATTGATTGATTGATTGATTGATTGATTGATTGATTGATTGATTGATTGATTGATTGATTGATTGATTGATTGATTGATTGATTGGATGGATGGATGGATGGATGGATGGATGGATGGATGGATGGATGGATGGATGGATGGATGGATGGATGGATGGATGGATGGACGAACGAACGATGGTATGGGGAGAGTGATATAAAGTGCTCCGACTCACTAATCCGAATAGGGATAGAGTAGGAAAGACAAGCGGTGGCCGCGGCCCCTCCAGAAATTGTTTATCATTAACTCTGTCAATTAATTATTAAATAAAGAGTATTGATAATTAATTTTATTTTCCTAACTAATCACTGCGCTTAAGCAGGCTCAGTGGTTGCTGCCATCACGATGCTGAGACTTTTTTAACGCCTCTGGAGAAAACAAAATGTGCAATGGAATCGGAATGTCACTTAGAGTACCCCCAAGGCTCTTATGTGTTTTTATTTTTATATTCGAATCGGTTCCTTCTTGAAACTTTTGGCTAATTCCTTGAATGTTTTTTGTTATTTTATTTTTGATATTCTACCTCTCTCTCCTTTTTTAACGGTTCGGCACCCGAAATGAAACCTTGCGTACGCCAATGGACGGATTGAGTTTGCGTGTACGTTATGTATACCCACCATCCCCTCGCTGTCTTATCTATAAACAAAACAGAGTGACTGAAACTGAGGGGACCTACACATCCGTCCGGCTCAGTGGTCTAGGGTATGATTCTCGCTTCGGGTGCGAGAGGTCCCGGGTTCAAATCCCGGCTGAGCCCTGCTGTTTTGCTACTTTTTTCTTTCTCCCAGCCTCTGTCAACAAAATGGCTTAAGAGAGCAATGCGCTGATGGCTGTCTTCCTTTTTGCGACAGTGCAAATATATTGAGTATTATGTAGCGCTCACTGAGTAGATTCCCATTAAACTCTCGTCAAAGAATCGCCCTTGCCTGGTTGACTTATTAAACAACGTGCGAGAGCGGAAAAAAGAATCAGGTACTTCTTGCTTATCAAAAAAAAAAAAAAAAAAAGATCAGGTGTTCAGCCTTCACAGGGCGTCAGGGAACTGCACTTATTATGAATTCCCTGAGTGTCATAGCCATCCAATGATTGCATTGTTTCTGTCTGCTCTCTGACGCATACAGTCGCTGCGCCTTCCCTTTCACAGTTTATGAGGCCGGGCGTCTACCATCATTCTCCACTCGTTTCAATCGGACATGGTCTTCGAGATTCACCGAAAAGGGGCCCAATTATCGTATTGGACAATCCCCTGTGAATGTATACGGAAAAGCTGACGCTGCCCCGCTGCTTCGCTCCACCAGTTATCAGAAGCAGTTATCAGACACGCCAGTTATCAGAAGCAAGTCGATAAAATTTGTTAACAGTAGAACAAATAATTTGAATAAAACAGGAAAGTCTACTGTTGACAACCGATGCCCCGGTACAAAGACAGATTCTCATCATTATCAATCATCATCATCACAATTACAATCAGGGGCCGGAAAAAGAAACTGAAGGAAGTGGAGGCGATGGTGTGGGTGGAAAGGATGGAAATTAAAAGTCATCGGTAATCTATAAAGCAGGTAAACGGTTAATCACTAGAAAAAGTATCTACGATGACACTGAAAGGAGTGCGTTGCTTTTTGGAGCCCGAGCTGGCTGCTTGAGGACAAGGGCCTATAAAATGCTCACCAGAGGAGGAGCCGTGCGTGGGCGGTAGAAAAGATACGAAAACAATCGAACCCATTGCACCACACCCCAGTGCAGTTGAGATGGCACAACAAATCTGTTCCACCTCGTTTTATTTACTTTTGTATCCACCGTAATCGCCGTCAACTCTTACACTCTCAACTGAATCTTAACGTATTATTCGCGTTCACGATTATCCCGCCACTGATCACCCAGTATGCCCTTGAAAGCAGCCTTGACAGATCGGTGGTCTGACCGCCTTTTCCGGAGTGACCATGCTCTCTTGACCATCAATGCCTGCAGTGTCAGTCGTGCATATCTGGTGACTCTGGCTATAGATTTTGCACTTTTTGAAAATGGCACTGGAAGACTGGAACAGTTCCCGTTGTGTGATTTGTAACCTTTCCTCCTCCTTTCTACTCCCCTCCTACCAAAGGTCTTACAGCCTTTTGTTTTAATACAGTGTTTCACTCATTCATAGTAGCAAAATGCCAAATGATTTCTCCAGCTCAAAATGGGGGGGGGGGGGGAAGGGGGGCAACACCGCCGTTTTGAAGCGTGCACTGGGGTTTACCGTTGAGCGAAGCTTTGACTGGTCTTCAGCAGATAATAACAAAAAGTGGTTAGAGTATTGGGGGATCACGAAAACCGGGGCCATCTCCACTAACGTAAAACCTAAGGAGGGGCGAATCATGCAGTCTATAAGGGTATTCAACGATTGTCTCTTTTGCCACACGGCGCGCGCTGATTCGGCGCTGAAGCGCCGGTGGGAGGAGCAATCGCGCGCTTGCTGAGGTGGTGGCGCCCTCTCTTGCGTTGAACCGGATTTAATCAATTAAATGAGAAAGAGGCTAGCCGTAAGTTATCTTCGTGCCACACGCCGCAGAATGCTAAGAAGTCTGCTAAGAAGTAGCGTGAGGCGTTGAAAACGAGTGTCCCGGTGTGTTCTTTTACTAAGCGTTTCTGCCCATGGAGATGAAACGTTCTAGCCCGAGGCGTTGAAAAACGAGTGTCCCAGTGCGTTCTTTTAGTACGCGTTACGTTCTATCGCGAGGCGTTGGAAAACGAGTGCTCCGGTGTTTTACTACCGTGACTACATGAGACTACAGGAGACGCTGACAACCCGACCCCTAAAGTGCTTTGCTCCTAAACGAAAGGAAGGGGCCAATCGAGGACCGTCACGGCCATAGTTAGCTTCAGGGCCTGATATAAAACGAAATATGGGCCGTACTTTAAAGGAAGCTAAGCGGTTGTAGATAGGCAACTCGAGCTGGAGAGGTGGCATATGTAACCACCCCAATTTAAAGGGCATGAGCTTCTAGCCATCATAATCATCATCATCGTCCCGCAACCCGTCGGACGCGGAACCTTCTGCACCAGTTCTTTAAACAACATAGTTGTCAGGTTTTACCAAGGAGTCTATTTCGCTGTCCCCTGTGAGAGTAGGAGTCACTGCAGTGCCACGCCTACTCTTAGCAGCGCCGAGTTTTCTTCATTAGACGCACTAAATTATCGTCCTATCGTATCGCTTCACTGCCCTGCACGGCACTGATCATCGCCGTCATGCGCCATGTCACACCCACCGGAATCTTCAGGAGTTTTTTTACGCGAGCCGAAACTTGCTGTTATACATAGGTTGGACTTAATTTGCGCGTACGCTCTTTATATCCACCTTCATATCGCTGTCTCTTTAGATATCTAGAGACAAACAAAGCGACTCGAACCCGGCTCAGTGGTCTAGGAGTATGATTCTCGCTTCGGGTGCGAGAGGTCCCGGGTTCAAATCCCGGCTGAGCCCTGCTGTTTTGCAACTTTTTTACTTCTCCCGTTCCCGGTCGTCAACAATAGCTCAAGAGAACAACTGACAAATGCATTTCTTTTCGTTATGGTGAGATTGTTTGGAATATCTTGCAACGCTCACTGAGTTTGCCGATCATATCCAGGCCTTATAGCCTCGAATGACAAATCGACCAGCTTGGAGTGAGATATGCAGCTTTGCAGGCCTTAATGGCTCTTTGAATCGCAATCCGATGGACGGCCGAAAAAAAAAAGGCTCAGGGATGGCCAGCGGAGCTGTTGGAGGTAGCACCATTCAGCAACTGTACACTATTCACAGATTAAGATTTCGCGCTAGAGGCTTAGCAAATAACCATTACAGCTACGTTTAAAACGTCTTCGAAAGCTGCACAGTGCGGCAGATGACGGCCGTCACGGTCATATATCGACGTCTAGTTATTTATCCTTTCACTCCACTTCCTTTTTCCTCGACCGTTGCTCCGTATTGCTGGCCGGCGGTGTCCACGTGATCGGCGGTTGCTGTGCACGTGTTCATGGCGTGGCGTTGAAGCGTTTGTGTTTTCTTTGCTCACGTGGCCTTCACCCGGCGGGCAAATGGGAGGCGTCCTTTTTGACGTTGAGCGCTGAGCGAGTGATTTTGTGGGGTTCATTCTCTTTTTGAGTTGTTTTCTTTACTTTTATTACCCTCTGATGGGCTGTGTCGCGTCCATCCTCTTCGCTTCCGCCTCCTTTCTGCACACGGACAACTCAGAAAATCCCAACCAACGAAAGGCTCACAGCTTCGCTGTAAAGGGTTGATCGTCTCCAGGCCTTGATGCCATGAACTAACCACTTTTGCAGTAGTAGGAGGCGAGACCTGAACACCATATTGTCTTAATTTTTTTTTCGTTCCCTTCAGGGCTACCTCTTCGTTCGATTCCCATTTTTGTATCTTCAATCATGCTTGTTTTAAGCATATCAGCAAGGGCTCGCTAAACGGCCAAACACGTATGCGGAGAGTTACGCTTTGTCTTTCTGAAATAGTAGTGTGCAGTGAGAGATAGCGGCGGAAAGGGTGGTATCCAATGTAGGGGTGCCGATGTATGAAGACGTACGAGGCGTGTGAGTATATAAGCGGAGGTTTTATAGCGGAGAATTTCGAAGATCCATTTACAGGCAGTGTAGAGCGACCCGCCACGACTTCAAGGATAGAAGAGAACGGAAGATGACCTCGGGCTTATCACCGCTGCGATAAAAGCCCATGCCATGTAGAGTAGTTTTGAGGGCGGAAAACGCCGAGATATAGCGTCTTATCAAGCCTTCATTGGAAACACAGTAAGCCAGCTATTCTCGGCCTTGTTACAACCTTCAGCGACATACCTTTACACTGCACGTCGAACGTCTTGCACAAGCACGCAATGTATAGCCGAGTGTGGTCCCTTCACCCCAACCCGAGCTCACAAGAGTTACACCTACCTCCCAAGGTGCACACCGGCCACACATCCAAGATTCGAATGGAAAGTTGTCCCCTACTCCAGTACCCCCTTTTCCCACTTCCCAGAGGGCCCCCCTAGCTGGTCAAATCTCTCTCTCTCTCTCTCTCTCTCTCTCTCTCCATTAATATATATATAAGAAACTTCTCGAGGAGCCAGAAGAAATTTACGTGGCGCAGGACATGAACCATGAGATGCGGATGATGTATTTTACACTATGCACATGGCGGCTATCGCCGAGCTCGCGCCGGCTGCGCGTCAGCCACTCCCTCGTCGGCGTCGATGGTAGGGACATCGGGAATCGTCCACTTGTTCGTAACATATATATATATATATATATATATATATATATATATATATATATATATATATATATATATATATATATATATATATATATATATATATATATATATATATATATATATATAGTGAAAGAAGTCGACTGACACGTTTCCCGTTTTTGTTGCCAACAGTTTCGGAGTTAGAAACTCCTTCTTCAGGGCAAAAGCAATCTATATATATATATATATATATATATATATATATATATATATATATATATCTTTTATTCTCCCTTTCTCTCTCTCTCTCTCTCTCTCTCTCTCTCTCTCTCTCTCTCTCTCTCTCTGGAACAGTCTTTTGCTTTTCCGATTAGACCTCGTTGTACGCGACGAATTCGCGAAGTTCGAAACTTGAGTGATAAATTCCTAAGCAATTACTGAGCGATGCTGCATAATATCGCAGCAATCGCGCGCGCAGGCCCGAATTCTATCAAGTTGAGGCGCCCTCTCAGCCACCAACTATTTAAGTTCCCGTAAAGTATCGCACGGTTAATACTACTAATAATAATTCATACTATTATCATCATCATCATCATCATCATTAGTGGTGTTGACCCAGTAGCCGTCGCGAGTAGTACTTTAGCGACATTTTCAGAGCTCGGCCGAGTTACGGGACGTCCAGTGCAGGGCATGTCGCAGAAGGTTGCAACAAGTGCGCGAACAGCTAACGTCTCGTGTTTCCGCTGAGGGCCTGATAAGGCGCCTTATCTAGGGGTTTTCCGACATTGTTTCGTGTTTTGTTTCCGACATTGTGTTTGCCGCCTGCCCGTGGCGTGGCCGGTCACCGCATCGGTGATAAGGCGGAGGACATTTTTTTTTCTTTCCTGGTCTTGAACTGGAATGTTACGCCCTGTCTCCCCTTCCATGGCGTTGCTTGGTTCCTTGTTTGCTCTCAGTGCGCAAATCGGTCGTGCACTACCGCAGAACGTAGAGAAAGCTAACCTAATCTGATTCGAGGAGGAAATTTAAAATTCAATTTTTTTGTGTTGCACGCTACGCGCGGGCTACGACGCGCGCGCCGTAGTGGAGGGTTACGGATTAACTTCTACCACCTGAGGAACGTTAACGTGCGCCGAAATCTCGACACACAGACGTTTTCGCTCTTCGCCTCCCTCCGAAAGCAGCCACCACGGCCGGGGTCAAGCCCGTGTCCTTGGGCTCAGCAGCACGATGCTTTAGCCACTCAGCCGCCGCGGCGGGTATGAATGTAAAATGTACCTAATAGAATTAGCAGAACTCTCTTTTTTAATGACTGTAATATATCTCCAGTCCCAGAAATGATAAGGACCACTTTCACAACTATGTATGTCGTTAACGTCAGTAACCGCGCAATTAGTCTCTTACAGCATCCTAACGAATAAAAAACTGGATTTGAGTTTCTTCATGTTTCACTAGTACTCCATGCTTGCGTTTTTTTTTTTGTATGGGTTATGAAAAAACATAGTTACGCTCAAACGGCTTTCAACATTGCTTCCAGTTTCCCGTTTATCTACCTTGGATTTATGTCTTTTTATACATACAGCATACTGTCGTTATGTGAAAGTCTTCAGTACAGGAAACTGACATCGTTATAAACGGTGCTGCGTCAAAAGCGGGGGACATTTGCTCTCCATACATTGTAGTGGAGACCTTGAAACTATTCGGGTACAGCAAGAATTCGAATAAAGGGATTTCGATATTTCGGTGTAAAGAGATTTCGGTGTAAAAGACAAGTACCATATAAAATGCGGTACTTTAACGCATTTCGCGGTTCCCTCTTCCTAATCATCCCAGCGTCTCAAAATCCTTGTTTTAAATCTAACCATTTTGTTGTAATAAGTTCCCTGTAATGCCAATTGAAACTAATCGTCAAACTGGCATTTACAGCTACAACCATAAATAGTTTGTTATGGGGTAGTCCATAGCCAGCTATCATGTAGGGTGCTCTATCTTTGCGTGTATCTGTCGTCGTGTGTGCGCGGCCACGTGGCCATCGCCGGTATCACAGCGCATGCGCACCTGAGCACGAACCGGAAAAATAAATGCTTTCGCATGCAGTTCCGAACTTCTGGGGATCCAACTCCAGCACTAAGGCATCTCGGAGAGTACTGGGCCACAGGTTTCTTTTCTATTGCTGTTACGTGGAAGCAAACGCAACACAAATACCAGACGAATATCAAAATGGTATCTCATCGTACAAAACAATCAACCAATTGTACGTGTAGGGCAAAAAAAAAAAAACGAAAGCTACAACAAAAGTCAAAATGTAATGTCAGCAGAGATCGGACCACTCCAACTGGTGAAGTACGTACATACATCGCTTGAGCGTTGATAAACACCGCTCACTTGGGAAATCTGTTCTTGAAATAGGATTGTCGTTGAGCACTTTGGCTCAGCGTGACGGTCTATCATATCCTAGCTCCCCAGAGACGAAGTAAGGTACAAAGAGTGGTACCACTTGTTACCGTGAGAAATGGAATGAAAGCAGGGTTGAGGTAAAAGTCGTATTTAGAGAACGCTGCAACACCTACCCCCACCCAAGAAAAAAAAAAAAAAACATCATCCCAGCAATCAACAAAGCTTCTCACATCTTTTGCATCAGGTTTTTTGAATGGCGTTCAATGTTCCAAAGTACAAAGCAGGCCTTTTTTTTGTGATGTTCTCACTTGTAGCCTTAGACTATGTAGTTTAAGGCATAAGTTGCAGAGGGCATCTAGGTTCATCTCTTAAGATGTGAAACGCAATAGCGTTACTACGTCGTCGGGGGAGAGTTTCGAACGAATCTGGTGCATTCACCATCCATGCTCACCGAGCGCTGAAGGAAAGCTGAGATAGCGAGATTTTCAAAGTAATTTCTCTTTTCTTCATGCGCGAAGACCGAGCGCTTTTAGCACGTTTAGCAATGCCGGAGATAGACCCGCCACGGTGGCTCAGTGGCTAAGGTTTTGTGGTGCTGAGCACAAGGTCGCGGGTTCAATTCCCGGCCGTGGCAGCCGCTTTTCTGGTGGAGGCGAAAAGCAAAATCGCCCGTGTGTACGAGATTTCGGCGCACGTTCATCCACTATGGCACGCCTCATCACTCGCGTTGCGTCGGCGCGTTAAACCCAATCGATGCCGGAGACCGGCCGACCGAGGACTGAGCGCTCCGCCAGCGGCCAGCAGCCACAAGAAAAAAACAAAAAAAAAAAAAACAGTGCTCGGAGTTTATTAGAACTACTTTGGGATGTCACGGAATACAGATAATTTAATTACGTATCCTTAAGCTTCACAGAGTGCCCAATGTTGTGGGCGTGAAAAGAATTCGCTTCCAGAGGAAATGATAGCTGGGGACGGAAACAAGGTTCTGTCAGCTCTTTTAATATCCCAAACCAAAGTAATGGTTTATGGGAGCCATAAGTTTCGAATGTATTTGCTGGCGCAGAAAACATGTTGAGATGTGTTTCTTGTTGCCTCTAGGCTTTAGCCAAATACTCTTTTCCTCCCGGGTCCCGGTTTACAGAGGGTATGGAGCACCGCGTTTCGCCCTTGTTTCTCGTGCCTAAAAACTCTCCGAGAAAAAATTCATCCTGGTCCCTCACCGCATTCAAATACTGATCCGAAAGTATGCGTTAAACTTCCGGCATCCTGTAACGAGTTGTTTTATTACAGGATGTTGCATGTGGTACATGTTGCGCTAAGTTTCATTCACAATCCTCTATTCAAAAAAAGAAAAAAAAGAAAACCTTATAGAGCTCCGATGCGCTGTGTCGCTGCCCCAAATATTCTTCGGAGAGAAGCATGCTTGCTACCGACCTCAGCCTATTTCACAATTGACCATATACAGTAAAGATCATCTTAGGTCACCGGTCCCTACCATCGACTTCGCAGAAGGCGACGAAAGCCCTTCTATACGTTTCCTGAACGATGCGAGTTTACATGAACGACTGTGACGCCTAAAACGGGACTAGAGTGCGCGCCTTCCCCCTACTTTATCCCCTGAACCCCACTCCCCCAACGCATGGTACACTCTTAAAAAAATGTCGTGGCACTTGCTAACAGAACATTAACGATTTACTAACTGTCACAGCCAACTAGGTATTTGGTGTTTTTAATAATTGGCAATGCATAACCCAGTAAAAAGCTACGCGTGACAATGTGGATTGGATGAGCACGCAGCACGATAGACAAATTTAACGCGCACATGTCATAGTAGACAACCAACGGGTAAAGAGAATTTATTATAACTCACATATCAGGGCGCAGCGACTAGTGATAACAGCGCTGCACTATAAGAACAGAAAATTATCCAATCAGTTTTCACGTAACATGGTCATTCTACACCCTGCACAAAATTTTTGGCGTGGTCAATAAGCCACTACGAATCAAGTCACACAAAGTTCACCAGTGTTCAAAGGAACAGCTCATAAACTATACTTAACTCAGTACGGCACTATAGAAACGCCCAGGATGTTGCTCCTGACCACTATGAAGCGCGTAGACCAACGCAAAAGGAAGGCTTCTGTCGGGCGCTTCGACGCACCAACTGGCGCGGGCCCTGGTACGAGCGGCGTAGAAATGAAACGCACGTGTCGCACGGCGCCTTGAAACGCCGCACATTCCGAGGAAGGCCGCGCCTGCTCGCACCGGATGTCTTAACCGCCACAGGACGAAGATGACTGGCTTTTACCCCTTCCTCGGCCCTCAGCGGCAAGAGGAATGGAAAATGAAGACGGAGAGACGCGGTCCGGGCGCAGGAGAGCTCGGCCCGTCGTCTTCGGGCTCCGCCCGAGTACTGTTTCCGAGCCGCCCGCCCAACTGTAAATAAATGTACAGTTTTTGCATCGGAAGCTGAGTTTGTCGGTTGGGGATACCCGGGGTCAGATCATCAGCGCTACTGCGGCTTGGAGGAGAAGCCCCGGGGAAAAGAACATCACGAAGATAACTGCTTCTTTCCCTAAAGCTGCCAACTCATGCTCCAAATGACTTATCAGAATCGACCGAACGCGCCACAGCAGCGGGAACATTGCCCGTTGCGGCCGGGCTCGAATACACGCAGCACCACGATTTCTCCTCATCAAAAGCACCAGCGCGCATCAGAAAGTTGACCAACACATCATTTGAACGAGTGATAATTCGAAGTGTGAGCCCGAACATCCTGCTTAATACAGTCCAAACGGAATAACAAAGGAATTTTTATTTTTCTCTTGTAACAAATAAACTGTTGTGGATATCCGAAGGCTGTTAAAGTTGCGAAGATGTAGTTATGTTCTACTCTGTCAAACGCCTGTGCTTGATCTAAAGAGATGAGCCAGCCTCTAGCCTGTCTTGTTTTGGTGTACTCTATTATGTCTCTGTTTAACATGTTTAAGGTTTGACAGTTCCTGTCTGTAACTGAGCAGGCTTGCCACGATGTTATCACTTCCGGCAAAGTAAGTTGTAGTCGTCTTGTTAGCACTGATGCGAGTAATTTGTAATCCGTCCTCAGTAACGTGATGGGGCGCCAGCTTGTAGGTTCGTTCCAAGCCCCGGAATTTTTTGGTATTAGGATAATCCTACCTCGTTTAAAACTGCGGGGTACTGTGTACGTTGTGAGAACATTATTTAGTACTGCGCATAGGAAGGGTCCAAGGAGGTCCCAAAATGTGCTGTAAAACTCGACTGGCAATCCATCCACTCCTGGCGCCTTGCCTCTGTGGAGCTGCTTCATTGACTCTGTTAATTCTTTTAATGTAACCGGAGCGACTAAGCGTACAAAGTCCTCATCCGGTAATTGTGGAAGACTTGCTAAGTAGGGGCTAGAGGTAATGCTATCGATGTCTCTGGTTGTCTCTCTAGAGGTCATTTCCTGAAAGTAGGAAATGAACCTGTCAATGTCCCCTGGTGTGAGATTTGCTTGGTTTGACCTGTTTGCTTCTGCTTTCAGCTGCCTGTTTCGTTCGTACCTCAAGACTTCAGGGTTGGCACTGGGAGATTGTCTAGCTCTATGAACATCGGCAGTGGTGGAGTAAAGCCTGCTTAATCTGGAGTGTCTCAGTTTTAAATCTTTAAGGTAGGTTTGCATTAGCAGTGTTGCAGGGTTGCCTCGTTCTATTATTCTTATTCGTTTTAAGATATTTGTTAGCTCATCTGACTGCCTGTGTCTGAGCTTTTTTCTCTCGTCAATGCAGAGGGTCTTCCATTCCACTTTCAACGAGTCCCAGTCGTTAACTTGCCTCCCTTCGATTGACGCTGCTATTCTGTTTCTTAGGCTGGCTTTGCATGTCCTGTCATATAGTATGCGAGTGTCCAGCTGCCAGGCTTGATTATTGCTTGGGTTTCCTTTGCTAGCTATTTTAATTCCCACAGGGCTGTGGTCCGAGATTTGCGGAAGCGATGCTGCAGCTTCCACTATTTCGCACTCTGTGACAATGTCTGCCAGAACCGAGCTAACGTAGACTCTGTCTAGTCTACTTTTCGTCCTTCCGTGTTGCCATGTGTACTGCACCGTTGTTCCGTGAAGAAGTACGTGTGCGTCAATTAAATTAAAATGAAGTATTAACTTGTTTAAATCCCGTCCTTGGTAATCTACCCTATGTGAGGGCCCTATCCTGTCATCCTGGTTTAATACACAATTAAAATTTCCAAGGCATATGACATGCCGGTTTTCGAGAAACGGAATGCACTTGGAGAGCGAGTATAACTTTGTTACCTCACAAATACATCTGCTCTTCTTGCTTTTATAGCAAGCAGCGGAAAGTCCTCTGATAGAGTCAGTTGGCTTGTCGCAAAAATCGAATATTTTAGCGATATTTTTACAATTATGAATTTTAATTTAAGCATATAGAAGTCAGCATGTGGATTTGCAAAAACTTTCTAATCGTGATTTAGAGTGGCAAGAGTGGTGTAGTTATCATGCTCAATAATCCATTAAAATTTTGTTTGTGGATTGAATAAACCTTTGAAACCTTTAAACTTTGTTACTATCAGCGAATGTTAGTATCAAACAAGTAGTAGTTACTAAGTGCACGGTCCATACTATAGTTCATATCACAAGCTAGCTGCAGCACTGTGGAGGCTACATTGTTATCAATAGTGCGCCCACTGAGGGCGCCTAATCCGCCGTGAAGGGGGTCCTGAAAGGACACTCCCTTCTCCCCTCTCGGCAAGTGGCACCGCACGGCCCCGGCGCCTTTTGTCGCTTCCTTCGCGGTGAGTTAGGCGCCCTGAAGGGGACAACAATGTAGCCTCCACAGTGCTGCAGCTAGCTTCTGAGATGAACTATAGTAACGGTTCCACCGTTCTGGGGGGTGGTAAAGTTCGTAAGAATTTAGTAAATACGGCCGTTACTACGCTCGTAACGGTACTACTAATAAAACGCTCGGCCAGTCTTCCTCCGAATGAAAACTCCGCAGAGCTGGCAGGAATTTTCCCCCTGTTCTTGACGCACGCATGATCTGGTCACCCGCTTATCGCTCCGAAAAGAGGCTCGTCCTCGCCTTAGACACCGCTGATGTCTTCTTATCTGACCGCAGTCGTTGACTCCGAATGGCCAGTGCAGCTCGAGCTGTTTTCTTTTGTTTTTTTTTTCTGTGGACCTGCTTGCACGCCTGGTAGCCAAGTTCTTTCAGATAAGCAGCCCTAGATAAACGAACGTCCTGGCCTTCATATATGGGCGACGCATTCATAGGATGAGGCGTGGCTGGCGGTCTCCTTACGTTGTGTGACGGCGCTTTAATCTCTCCCAGAATTGTATCGATTTGTTTTCTTTGTGTTGCGTGTGTGCCATTTTTCACGCATTCTACGGATCTCCTTGAGACGTTATCGTGCGCTGCGCGATGGAGATGATGACGTCTTCATTTTGACGTCATGGAAGCGTTTACTTTTGCATACGCTGCGTGTCAAATACGAGGACGTTACGCAACGATAAGATTGCTTCTTCGAACACTTATACGCTTTATCAAAGTTCTTCACTTATTGGCGTTAAACGGCGGAGATTTTGACGTCGGTGATTGTATAGGAGTGTGGCCCCGTAAAATGACTGGAACTTGCGTCTCAATACATACATTATTAGAACAAACTGCACCACATAAGGCCTCCAATGCGGTTCCGTAAGCGGGCATAGCTTCAAGACTTTCTGAGTTCAAAAGGGAGGTCGTAAAAGATTTTCTGAATTATCTTTCGTGCACCCCTTGAAATACATCGGTTTATACCATTAATGAGAAGAGTATAGCCCATCGGAGAACGGCTGTGAGACGCGTTCTAATTTATGTATCGTCAAACAAATCATAGCACGCTTTCATCACAACTTCGGCGAGATTATTTCTCACATATTGCCTCAGATATTAGGATTTGAAATTTTAAAACCTATGACGTGGCGCTACGGCTCCCCCCATAAATTCCGGTGCCTGCACACGTTACGGGGAAGCCGGTGTAAAACGAGCTGTGAAGAAAAATTTCTGGGACACTTAAGCTATCCGTGTCCACTGCGACAAGACTGATGCCGTGAAAAATTTCCGCCGGGTAACTAAGTAAGAAGTACGCTAACTCGCTATTTGAAGACGATCGATATTTTTGTACCACGGCAGTCTACATCAGTCTAAGGCGTTCAACGTCTGGTCTTCGCCGCCGGTCTCAAAAATTTTTCCTCCAATCGCTTTGTCCCTCTCATCCCCACGTCCTCACCAGGTACGCTTTATGAGATCTGCGTATAACAATCCCGGAGATTAGAAGTCTACACCATGTTATTTCTTTCCCAAATATTACAATTCTTTGAAATTTGTTTACACTCCCCGCGTACACATGTAGCCGACATACAATCTTGAGTCTCCGTCATCTCCGTGGTCATCTTCAGCAAGCGTGTTCTTGAACAGTCCTGGCTGTCCAGGGTTTTCCTCGGGGGACTGCAATGAACCAGTGATGCGTTTAGATTTCATAGCGAGTTGAGAGGGGTCTCTTTTGCTCTCTTCGTTCTTTCAATCTCATCAAGAAGCAATGCGGCGGCATCGGAATAGCCGGCTTCCCGTTTCTCGATGAGGCACGCCGTAGTGGAGGGCTCCGGATTAATTTTGACCACCTGGGGGTCTGATTTTTAACGCGCGCCAAAATCTCGTACACACGGGCGTCTTTTCTTATCGCCTGCATCGGAAAAGCGGCCGCCGCGGCCGGGAGTCGAACCCGCGACCTCGGGCTCAGCAGCACAACGCCATAGCCACAGAACCACCGCGGAGGGTGCTTCCCGTTTCTCAAATGTTCAGTTTCATTTTAGTGTTTAGCTGTGTTGTATTTGTATTTCCACTTCTGGGGATTTCTACTAGTCGGGATCCGTCACCAGGTAATCCTTTGCGGCAGAGGGGACTTCCTTGAGAATGCCCGGTTGATCTCAAACGAATGTCGATATAATGAAATGAAGAAAAAGCAAACAGAGTGCAATCGATCGCTAAGACGATCCCATCATTACTCTGATTTTAATGTATATGTGTCGTGCTTAGTTAGTTTGGCGCTGAATTGTAAGCAGTTCGGAATTCCCGTCTGAAGTGAATACGTCGATCGGCTTCTACGCGAGGAGTATATATCTTGTTACAGAAAACGGCTGTAATTTGTGCTTTATCTAAATAATCCCGAAACAAATTATACGACGCTGGACTGCTCGAGCGCCTACATGACCTTGGGGAGTTTTATCTCAGCAGGTGTCATGAGTAACTGCAAGTCTCTATTTTAATACAAGTAACGCGAAGCCTCCGTTCCCGAGCCATTCCAGCCGCAGCAGAAAGCCCCCGTTCACCGAATAGACCGACGTTTGTCTGCTAGGATACAGCGGAATTCCTGCGAAGTTTAATTATTTTAATTAACTGATGAGTAATGTTCAACGGCAAATTGGAAACAATCGTGTTTTTTTCTTCTTGCGTGCACTCGTTCGAACTGCATGTCGGTCGATACGATCGTTAAAAAAGCATTCTCAAATACCAGTTCGAAGCTAATTTGTCATTCATTCTGTGAAACCATTTTCACTGATATTTTAACAACTTCGTTGTCCAATCATGTGAGCAGGATTTAGCATCGGTATTTTTGTTTGTTCATTCATTCGAAGAAAATAAAACATTGTGCATCAATGCCGTGACAAATATCCCATCCACCATTTAAGTAAACTTGTTGCGCACCATTACCTCGTGCCAAACGCTTTCGCCGGCTCCAATTAAGCGTTTCGCTCACAGGTTTTAGTGAGACGTAAACACGCCAAGCTATATATAGGGAGCTATTAAACGATCGCATCGCTTTCAATGTACGCGACTGTACGTTGTCGCTGTAACGCCCCTTCTCCGGCGCATCCCAGCCGTCCTCAGAGAAGGCCCTCGGCTGCTTGCACCAGGCGAGGACGGTCGCCTGCATAGTTTTTCCGCTTCGCATCGCAGCACGTGCGAGCGCACGTGATCCGCGTTCGCTAGCGGCACACTTTCGCAACCACGGCGTTGCTGGCGACGCCACCGAGGCTACGGTAGGCCCCTCAATCTCCCCTCCCGACTCTTCACATCTCCCAGCCCTTGCTTGAGCTAACTTTTCCTTCTTACTCCCACTTTTCCGTCTACCAATGGGAATCAGAAAGGACCAGAGCGGTGCCGGACTTGATGCTGACGGAACGCGCCGGCTTTGCTGCATGGAGGCGCTGCCTGCGGTGTCTCTTCGTCGTGACGTGTCGCGATGACGTCGCGTGCGAGCGAGCTCCCCACATATGTTTTGTGACCTCTGGGAAAAACAACGTGTACGGCGCTGCTGCTTCCCCCGGCACTACTACTCACAACCGGTCGCCGCTAGCTGCCGGATCACCGCCGTGTGTGCCGGCTATGGGAAAGGGCTTCGTCTTGCACTATTGTGTGCTATTATATTAATGTGGTTAAACATACATACATACATACATACATACATACATACATACATACATACATACATACATACATACATACATACATACATACATACATACATACATGTGATAGTGCTCGTGCAAAGCGACGCCTAAAGTTTTTAATGACGTGCTAAATAACCAAAGCGACGGGTTAACGGTGACGTGCACGACCGCTACCTCCTGAAAGGACTTGCGCCACTTGGGTGAAATGCGGATATACAGAGAAAGTGCTGGTATTTAGTCCGCGGCTTGAATTGTTGAAGACGTATATGCGGCCCCGTGGCCTCGGACCGCCGGCATCATGGCTGCGGTTCACGCACGTTGCGGTTTCGCCTTCGCCGCAGCGCTGTTGCACCGACTGTGTGAAAGGCAGTACGGGCATTTCTGAGCATAAGTTGTATTCAAGCAATTTTCAAAATGTCCCCCCCCCCACCCCAGCACACACACACTTTTTTTCATCCTTTCGATTAATTTCTGCTCGTTTTCTCAATTGGTGGTTTAAACTGCTATTTCTATGAAGCCACCAGCCTTGTTCATCACGTTTAAACCAAACCAAATGATTTTTTTATAGGAAAGCAAGGGAAAATCTACTACGCCTATTTTTCTCGACATACACTGGTTCTACAGCTGCGTGTATACTCTGTAGAAAACATCAAGTCCCGCGTTCGAATTTGGGATCACATAACCTTTTTTTTAGCTGTCAAAATCTATTTTGATTTGAATTTAGGAGGATGTTCACAATTACCTTCCTCAGATCTATGAAAGAGAGACAAATAGACATCAAGTGTTACTTAACAGTATTAACAGTATAACAAAGGCATACAACAAGTCGGGTTAGAAAAAAATAACAATGGCATCGGAGGTGCTGTAAAATGAAGTGTCGAGCGGAAAAGTTTCTATAAAGATTTGCACTCATTCCCGGGAATAATCTCCCAGCTTTCGCTATCCAGCATGGGAGAACCAAAAAAACATTACGCGCGAACAGGGGGAAGACCATCAAAGGTTGCCAAACGGCAGTGCAGTAAAGTGCAACAATCGACTATGTGGAGAAGACGCAGGAGGCAGGTGGTTAAGGACGATCTGAAGCCTAAGTTTCTAAACAATTTAAGATGAGGCAAGCATCACAATAGCACGGGAAATGTATTATTTGGCATTGCTGTCGCACCGAAGTTTATTTTGAGCTGATATCTCAGCGGTATCTTCGACGCTGCGGCAACGCGTGATTCACTACATGATTCAAATACAATTTGTGGCCCTCTTACGTACGTTACGGTTTCCAGAACGTACGCTTTCTTGCTGGTAAGGAAATATGTCGCAACCACATTTCTACGATCGGTTGGTCACCTCACGCCGTCGTCGTATCCGTTTACAATGCGTTGACCGTTCCTGCGGAGCGCAGATATAAATGGGCGAACTGGTTTGCGCACATGAACGGCGGCAGTAGAGACATGCGAATGCGAGCGGCGCTGGGAAAACCACTGGCCGCAAGAGCCAGCTACTGAAATTTCCGAGAGGGAGCAGACGGCGAACACACGGGATTTCTCCGAAGCTTGCAGACGACCACCATAGACCACCATTCCAGACGACGCACCCTCACCACACCAGACGCAGACGATCCCTTTCATTTCAGCCATTGAATATGCTCTTCTCCACGTCAGAGTTTGCAGGCGTTATTGGCAAGCGGCGAAAGCAAATTTCGGTGACGCCATGGAGGAAAGAATACTCCTCCATGGGTGACGCATTATGTGACGACATCGGTGACGCAAGTGCTGTCGTCTGCGAATCGTAGCGGGCCGCGGCGGCGCTTTATGCGCGGAGGGTTTCCTTTGTTTTTACGGCTGGTCGCAGCAGATGGCAGCACCGGCGTTCGAGGGCGCGGTGTTCTTCAAGAGCGCAAGGTGACCCGCCGACCGAGGCACCATTTTGGGGCACCGGGTCGGCTTCCCCACTTTTATATCGGTCTATTTTAACTATAGGCGGTGCAGGCGGTGGGCGTCGTTCGTTCGCATAATGTTGGAAACCATTGGATGTGGTTTCCCGTAACTTCGTAAGGTGACGAGAACGGTGGATAAAAACCTAGCAGCTAGGAGTCTAGGACCAATCTCTGACGGCTGTCAGTGCGATTGTGTGACATCTGTATTGGCGAACAGAAGTTACTTCGTCCCCCTTTCTTTTACCTCATTCCTCCACCACCTTAGATTTAATGTCAAATTGCCTTTTCTGTAACATTTTCTCCCCTTCCCTCCCCCTGCCTGTTTTTTTTTTTTGGTTTGAAGAACAGGTGGGCGCCCTGCCAAGGAAACACAGGTTACACAAACACCGACAGGCCACAACGCTTAGACGAAAACCTTCAGACCAATAACTTTATGAAGTGTCGCAAGTTAAAGCATATATTACAGGAAGACGCGAGCTGCTGCTTTAGGACACTCAGCGGCAAGCTTGTGACGCCCAGCCAAGTACCACATTCCTGTTGCACTCATTCAGATGAAGAAATGTAAAAAAAAAAACTATTCAAAAGCAAATGAGAGGAAGTATAAGCGCCTTCTTTGTACAAGAATTATCGTATTCCCGTGCAATAAAAGCAAAATAAATTTAAAAAAATCGCGGCTCCCGAAATATTAACCGCAGGCAGATCTTGAAAAAAAAAAAAAAAAGCGCGATATATGCAAAAGTGTATGAACTTTCTTGTTAACATTTTAGGAGCTTTCTGCGGGGTGTGGATTGAGTTGTATTGTCCAAATCCGTCTGTTTTAATAATTTGTCCGCCAGTGCATGCGACCAGACCATCCTGCGCCGTCATTTCCTTGCACTGCACGGATTCGGAGAAAGCGTCACCCGTTTGGTCTTCCCAACCCCTCCTGATCCGCAAACCAACACTTATAACCATCGTCAGCGGTGTACTTTTACACACTGCATATCGCCGTGGAAACGTAATCCACGTACACAACAGTAAACGGTTATACACCAAATCAGTTGCAAGTTTTCTCCCGCGAGACTCAATGATTCCAGTACTAAGGCCCAGTGCCCATAATTTCAAGGACACGTCCCTCGCTGCCTAATCTGAGCACAACCGTTACTTACGCACTTGCTATTATTTGCTGTATTGATTGATTGATTGATTTAACGCGCCGACGCAACGCAGGCGATGAGGCGGACAGTAGTGGAGGGCTCCGGATTAATTTTGACCACCTGAGGATCTTTAAAGTGCGCCGAAATCTCTTACACACGGGCGTTTTTTTCTTTTCGCTCCCATCAGAAAAGCGGCCGCCGCGGCCGAGAAGCGAACCCGCATCCTTATTATTTAACAAATCTGAACAGAGGCGTATTCAGAGTGACCTCATGAGAGTGGACGCTGGGGATTTTCCCCAAACGCAGGATTGGAGGCACCTGAACTTGGCGTTGATACCAAGTCGACGCCAGGGGTGGTACGAGGCGGGTTGAACTTGCCCAATGTTACCCGATGATGACGTGCGCGACATGGGAGACAGCGACTCGCCTCGGGTGTCTCACATGCATACGGCTGACTGAAACCCCGAACATTATTTTTAATTTCCAGCGACTTTGACTTCAGGTTACCAACATGTAGACTGCCTGCAAGGTTTCGTTGCATACGAAGTTGTTATTAATAAAATACCTTGGGCCTCCACGTTTTCACATTGTGTTGCGCCTAAAATGTCTTCTCAGCAATGCATTCCTGTAAGGCACCGTAGCCAACTTTACAGGGGATCGGCGTGCTGCGCTCTCTCTATAGGTGATATTCATTGAAAAGTTTAGCTGTCATTTTCTTCGTTTGGCAACACTGAAATGGCCACGGACATGGCCGAAGCGCCACGGGCATGGCGCGGCTTGTGCCACTGCGGCCGCACGCCGAAGAAAAATATAACAGCGGCGTGCGTCGTCTGCTCCGTTTCAACCCGATTCTCAACGGTGGTGTCAACAGAGTTGTTATTAATCGCACTCAAATTGGAGTCGAGACATTACTTTGCGTTCGGCGGGCTAGATCTTGGAATGTCCAACCCATGCTCCAAGGTCCAACTCATATCACGCGCTTAGCACGGACAAGTGCCGCCATCGCGCGCAGCCCGACGTAACCAGTGACGGCGCACTCACATGGTTGCCTGCATGCGTGCCTCGCTATTGAATACAGGCTATAGGGATACATTGGTCTTTATGGAGGTATTTCGTATAAGGTTCTACGACCGTCACATTTTCTTATAGGGCCTACCAAATCGCCTCCAAAAGACGTCTTCCCAGCAGTGCCTTCATGTAAAGTGGTGAGGCCGACTCCATAAGGTTGCATTGGGTCTTTTGACGTATCTAATAAGAGGGGTCAAGACCTTCGTACATCGATATCAAGCTCCTGATACTGCACTGAAAGAAAAATGGCTTTCATGCACCGCATCTGTGTATAGCCATGAAGCCAAATTTAGAGGGGCTAGGTGTGTGTAGCGCTATATGAAGATGCATGGGGCCTTTAGAGGTATTTAAAAGAAAAGGCCATCGGGCCATGATACTTTCACATCGGGCGTCTCAAGTTTTCCTTGTAAAAAGTGTTGTCCTGGAAAAGCGCATGTGCATAGCAGTGAGGACGACATTAAAGAGGCTTGGTGTAAATCACTTCATAGGGATTCATGGGGTCTTGCGAAATCACATTAAAAAAGCCATAGGGCTGCCCATGTTCTGTATCGGACTCACCATATGGCTCCTGGAAAAGTGTCCTCCCAGCAATTCATCGGTGTGCAGTTGTGAAGCCGGCTTTAAAGGTGCCCTGTGTATCGCAGAGCAGCACATTGCGCATTATCCGCCAGTTCCCAGTGAGGAGTTCCTTGAAGGCTTAGTGTGACGTGTCGCGTTCTCGTCCTTGCAGGCATGATCGACTGCTTCGTGCGCATCCCCAAGGAGCAGGGCTTCCTCAGCTTCTGGCGCGGCAACCTGGCCAACGTGATCCGGTACTTCCCCACCCAGGCCCTCAACTTCGCCTTCAAGGACAAGTACAAGCAGATCTTCCTCGGCGGTGTGGACAAGAAGACCCAGTTCTGGCGCTACTTCGCCGGCAACCTGGCCTCCGGAGGCGCGGCCGGCGCCACCTCCCTCTGTTTTGTGTACCCTCTCGACTTCGCCCGAACCCGTCTGGCCGCAGACACCGGCAAGGGCGCCGGACAGCGGGAGTTCAGCGGTCTTGGCAACTGCCTCACCAAGATCTTCAAGTCTGACGGTCTGGTCGGGTTGTACAGAGGATTCGGCGTCTCCGTCCAGGTAAGCTGCCCCTCTCGCGACACTGCAGTTGTCACAGAAGGCTGCGCAAGAGTCAGTGCAATTGCCGATGCTTTTCACTAGTATTAGTGATATTGATGCGACAACCACCACCACCACTAGTACTTCCTGCAAGCATGACGGGTGATCGCTGTTGCCATTGCTACCATAACAATACTACTCGTACCGCTGCTACCTTAGCATTACTGTCGCTTTATACTGTTGTTACTATGGTCACTACAACCATCATTTATAGTTTGCTTCAGCGACTATTGCTCCTTACGCTACAATGGCTACTATCCCTACCGCAACACCAATACTATAGTGAACTAGAATACTTTATTCTAGTTCACTATACCAATACTACGATTAATACCGGGAACCTGCAACACTTCTTACAACTTTTGTTCCTAAATCCGAATTGCTTTCGAGACGTAGTAAACAAGCAGCTTCAGTACCTAGAATAGGAGGTCACAAAGGACCTCAGATAAAAATTACTGCTTTATGGCCATCAGATAACGTATAAAATTGCCCAAAAGGTTTTTTCCCTTTGCCTGTCTGAGCATTGTTTGCTCCCTCGAGTGACGTCACTAGGAATATATCGCGGCTATTCCTAGTATATATCGCGGAATATATCGCGGCCACCTTGCTTTCAGTTGCAACAACAAACACACTAAAGAAAACTGTAATACAAGCAAAGTAGAAACTTTAAGGCGTATCTGCTCGACCACAAAATCACGCAGCGCCGCTGTGTACTGGCGACATGTACCTTTCGCAATGCTTCCAGATACGAAGGAAACAGTGAAAGCATTTATCGGCAGTGTTGCGGGGTCTCCTTAAAACTCGTTGCAGCGAATCTAAGACTTCATTTTAGAGCACGTAAGCATTCAATGGCAAAATAAACGATTTAGCATCGTTTCTGTGAAGTTAAACTTTCTCCATGTATGCATAGAGAGAGAGAATAACATTGGGGCCGATCCGCACCATCGCAGGGCATCATCATCTACCGGGCTGCCTACTTCGGCTTCTTCGACACAGCCAAGGGAATGCTGCCAGACCCCAAGAACACGCCGCTGGTCATCTCCTGGATGATCGCCCAGACGGTCACCACGGTGGCCGGCATCATCTCGTACCCCTTCGACACGGTCCGGAGGAGAATGATGATGCAGAGCGGCCGGGCCGCCGAGGAGCGCCAGTACAAGAGCACGCCCCACTGCTGGGGCAAGATCTACAAGACGGAGGGCGCCGCCGCCTTCTTCAAGGGAGCATTCTCCAACGTTCTTCGTGGCACCGGAGGCGCGTTGGTGCTCGTCCTCTACGACGAGATCAAGGCCTTCATCTTCTAGGTCATGGACACTTACATAGGCAAAAAGCAGAGTGTAGTTAACCAAGGGTGCGCCATTCGGGGTGTGCCAAAGGGCATGTTCTCGGTGGCTCTTTGGGGCCGCCATCGCCGATGGTCCCGTGAGTTGCTTAGAAATGTCTATTTTTTATAGTGACTTAATAATGCGTGAGCCCTTTGCAGATAGAAAGATTTTACAGATCAGCAAAGCTGGAACTGTGCCAGGTGCAAACCTTCAAGCATGGCGCACCTAGATCAATTATATGAGCGAAATGAAGAGCTAAGAACTCTCAGTGGAAAGGCGTGCGTGCAGGCTTCTTTTTCTTTTTTTCTACCCGCAAATATAAACCAACTAAAGTAGTTTCATGCATCTTTCCTTACTGGAACTTAAGGCACTGAGGCGTTGAGACGTACGGCGCGGGACGTCAGCTAACGCTCTGTTCCTTCCGCCTCCCGTCTTGTTTTCGTTTAGGGAGATCGAGGGAACCACGTGTGCTCGACGCGGTTGATGTCCTCCGTCAAAGAGACGGCGGTTACCATTTGCCGCTTAATTGAAGCCGCTGTTTTTGCGATTACACACACTGGAAACGCCATCTCTGCAATATATTTGTGAAAGGCTTAAGTGTACGATGTTTCCCCAAGAAACACTGTCCCGGACAGCCAGGATCTTAAATACATATCTTGGTAATGGAAACGAGGAAACATTTTACAAGAACATTGTTTATTTAGCCCGGTTAGTTTTGCTAGTATTAGTGGTTAGTATAAGTGAAGGAAGATTGTACAGGCCGTGTTGAAATTGGGCTCCAAAAAGTTCATGTACCAGGACATGCCCTTGGCGACATCCCCACTGTGTCCGCAGCGAAAGCCCCGATGAATGCAAAAAACGAAAACGTTGGGCATGGGACGGCAGCATAGTTTTCTGGGTACTGAAATGCGGTCCATCACCGGGACATAGTCACCATTACTAAGCAGAGAGCCATGGCCCGTCGTAACAAGGCGTTGCAAGCGGGGGTAACATTTCTGGCTCCATTCCCTGCGCAGTGAGATGCTTTGTTGTACTATAGGGGTAAGCGTTTAGAGAAAGGAAAAAAAAAACAAACTGAAATGTCAAACAGGAACCAAGCCCTTGCAAGCTCGGCCCGCCAAACTGACAATCGACGCAACGGAGCAATAAAAGGAAACCACACTGTTGTGTTCGACTGTAAACGCTGTTCGAGTCTGCTCATTCTTCGCTTCCGAGACGTGGCGTGGCGTGTGCTGAAGCTTCTCTGGACATCATTGTACTTCAGGGATTGAATACTGAAGACTTTGTTAGTTATCTACAAGGTATTCTTGCAGAACTGTAGCACCGCGAAGGTAAGAGATTGCTTTGTGTGCGTTGGTTCTACGAGGTTTCAAGTCATAGCTAGGCAACATTTTCTGCCTAAAGCAGTAGACGCCTATGTGTCTGACCGATCCTGTTTTCGACGCGACGCGGCAAAGTATGTGGCAGGTTGGACGCGCGCCGTAGCGGATGGTCCGGCGGTCTTCCGACAGCCAAACCGGTTCCCTGAGCGGCAGATGCGTGCGCAGACACGTCCTTTTCCGCTCATCTGTCTCGCCCTTAACTTGGGGGTCACAAAAATTAAATGGCAGAATAGAGGGGAAAAAGTCTTTATATTGTTCTTACAAGTTTCCCAATGAAATTTCCCCGCAAAAATTCAAATTAAACGCGGTAAAAGCTTACTGACTATGCAGAACGTCGCGTGTACATAATATTTTCTTCCGTGTGCCTGAAAGATCGACACTTCGTACAAAATTGATGGGCATGCTTAACAAATCTCACTGTACATTATGGCGGAATAATGCACTTATTGCGCTTCACTGTGAAGCAGAAACACGGGTGCCGGACTCAGCCGGACTATTGAACAATAGTCCCAGTTAAACCGATTGCCACGCTGGAGTGCAGAAAGGCTGCCTTCATAAGACACGACTTCAAGTGGAACAGAGGTAAGATTAATCTGCGCACGCAGATCTAATGAATGCGATACATGGCCCGCCTGAAAAAAAAATCTGGTGTCGGCGTCGTTGGCGTCACTACGATGGTACAAAAAGTTTAGTTGACGGATATGTCAACACACCTACCACGAATTCTTATCCGAACGGCAGTATGTGCTGGCCTAACGCCCCCTTACGCTGCGACACGTCCTGTGGCGCCGAACGCGGGTATGTTCCGACCTAATGGACCTTTTTCCAGTAGCGATCTGAGCATGCGTGGGCTGCCGATACGCCATTCTTGGCAGGCGCTCCCGGCAAAATAAACAAAAGGGCGCCCCTCAGCTTTCTGCTTTGGGAGCGGCTATATGCTGTCGATAGCTGCACGTTTTTATTTTTCCCCTTCAGCAGCTCGTGGTTGGTTCGTACGTGCACACAAAAAAAGCCGTCTAAGGAAAGGGGCAACGGCGTTTGAGGCTGCCCACGCTGCGAGCACATGCCTGCCAGTGAGGGAGTAACAAAAATGAAAAAAAAAAGTAAAGAATAAGGGCGCTTCGACCACTGTAGGTTAGTCACTGGAACGTGCACCTGCTACCGTGACATTCACATGAAAGGTACGGGTGACGGGTGGGGGCAGGAGGTACTGCAGGACCAGGATATTTTGGCACGAGTTCTCCGAAAGCCAGACTTTCTGGGGGGCGTGCCATTACTGCCATTTTTAGTTCGCCGTGGCGGCCGCAAGGAGGACTGGTACTGGAAAAAAGGTCCATGTAGTCATATTAGATATGGGACGGCCAGGAGTTAGGCCTATGTGATGCCACGTTTTAAAATCTAACGTCGCTAACGGATGTCGCAGCTTGACGTGCAACGAGTTAGACGTTCTTTGACATGTTGTTAGGCTCCACGTTAAGGTTAGCTAACGTTGAGACTGGATATAGGCCTAACAACGTACCACTCCGGTGGATCGGCCAATGGCGATGACAGCGGTCGTCAGAAACTGACGGACATTTCACAAATTGTCATTTGGCGGCGACGTCTACATTTTCTACATACATATTCAAGCGGATTGGCGATTAGAATTACTGTCAGAAGCACGGCACCAATTTTCATTGGCTGCGCCGTCAACGTACGTACCCAGCCACAATGCGCACATACATGTTCCAGGTAATTGGCCAGTGAGGCCACACGTGTAAGTGTCTTTGATTTTTGTTGGACACAACAGCGAACAAATGAAACTCCTTCTCTGATTACATTGCCTTCCAGAAAGCGGTGAACAAACCGCGTTTTCTGACGGATATGCTCCCGTCTGATGCGGCTTCTGCAACAGTCCACGGTTGAAAAAGATACGCTGAGAATTTCTGTGGGTAAATCTGAAGCTTTCAACATATGGGGGTCTTTAAATGTAACTCGGGCCGAATTGGTTAAAGTTGTAAATTTTATAGCACCAAAGTAAGTAACCACCATTGTTTTTTTTGCACATTTTCGTGGCTGTATTTTTGTTATTTAAGGATATAGTAAAATTTAAAAGAATGAACTTTTAGCGAACGAAATTTCCGTGAGCGGGAGAGAATTTGCGGCGCACGAAGTAGATGTTGAAAAATGGAGAGCGCGAGAGAGAGAGAGAGAGAGAGAGAGAGAGAGAGAGAGAGAGAGAGAGAGAGAGAGAGAGAGAGAGAGAGAGAGAGAGAGAGAGAGAGAGAGAGACTTCCGGTCGCCTGCGGGGCTGCGCGCTCGGTAGGCGACACGGCGATGTACAAAGCGAGTGGTTCGAATATGCGCGTTTCGTTCAGACAACCTGAAGCATCTTCTAGGCTTACAAAATTTTAATGGAAACTGCTCGATCGGATGCGTTCTCTTAATCAGTTAATTATTAAGTTGAAAATCACTTATCATCAAATTAAGGTAATCAATAAGTTAATCAGCTTGCTCTAATTCTTCAGTTCACACAAAGTCTAAAAATAGGGTGAGATGTTTACTCTGACAAAAAATTTTGCAGAAACATTAAATGTTTCTCGTTTTCATCGTTACTTTATGTCACGTAAAACACCCTCTATATCTGCAGGTTTTAAAAACTACATTCTTCCTATTCATATTTCTTGTCGATGAAGATTTGCGAATGCCAACTTTCAGCCTTCTCTCGTGCCAGCATGTTATTCTCAGAATGAAGACTATATATGCCTCAAAAGCTTCCCGGGAGCAACTGGCAACATTTTTATGTGCAGCATTCTTTGCCGAGTACTCCCTCAGCCAGGACCGTGTAAGCCCTGAATTTCGACAATAAAGCATATTTTGTGGAAGTTCCGCCTTTAATAGTTATAATAGCGTAAATGGAGATAATTGGTCGAATACAATTTTGAAAAACCTGAAAATAGGAAAAATTAACAAATAGCGAAAATGGCGGACCGTGTAACAACCTGCATTTCCACAAAAATGCATATTTCGCGGTAGTTTCATATTTAATCGTTTTACTAGCGTAAGCGGGGATAATTGGTCGAACAGAATTGGGAAAAAAAATTAGAAAAAAATATGAGAAATAGTGAAAATGACGACCTGTGTGACGCCACAAAATTACAGTGAACTAGAATACTAGTTCACTATAACAAAATGGTGAACCCTGCATTGCGAATTTCGCGGATGTTTTACCTTTGGTCGTTATAATAGTGTAAATGAACGCAATAGGTTGAACAGAATTTCGAAAAAAAAAACAAAAAAAAATATCTTGAAAGCGAAAAGTGCGAACCATGTAACGCCCTGCATTTCCACAAAAATGCTGAATTAGCGGATGGTCCAGCTTTAATTGTATTTGTAGCATAAATGGAGATACATGGCCGAACAGAACTTTGAAAAACCAAATCAAAAAAGAGAAAAATGAAAAATAGTGGAAATGGCGAACTGTGTAACGCCCTTAATTTATACAAAAATGCAGATTTGGCGGAAGTAACACATGTAATTGTTATAATTAATACGTAAATGGAGATAACTGGTCGGAAAGAATTTAGAAAAAACAAAACGTTTGGCTGTAAAAAATTAAAGCCGTTCCACCTAATGTGAAAGCTGTCGGAAGTGCATAGCAGTGATTCGCCATAATGGGCTGTAGCGCCGTTATCCACTCACTGCTGCCACCCAATGAATTCAAATTTCCCGCCTTTGCAGTGCTCGCGCGCCCCCTGCCTGAAACTACGCCAGCGGGAGTTCTGTTTTTTTTTTTGTGCTTGCTTTTCCACCCGCACGCGCCGGCATTGCACTGCCACTTTTTTTCGCTTAGTATCCTAATTTGGGGAGTTGGTGGTAGTGAATGCTTTGTATCAGCAGCTTCTTGACGTAGTTTGAATGAGTAAAGGATATAAGGCGCGTTCGTAGCCTCCCATTTTGTGTCGGCTTTGTGGCGCAGTGGGTAGAGCACCATGTACATTGCGTTCCGCCCGCAGGGTCGAGGGATCGAAACCAGGCGCCGGATAGTATTTTTTTTATATATAGTGTAGGGGGAGGGGTGCGGACTACGACTACGGACGTCAACGCGGGTGACATTGTGAGTTACTGTAATGCTCTGCATTTAAAAGTTCACACTCTTAAGCGGCATAAGAATGCTACGCATCAGTAGACAACTGACTGTTTCTCTGAATTTCTGCAGATTTTTACAGAGAAGCTGTTAGCCTCTACTGGATAAGTAGTTTCGGTTTCCTAATCGCGAAGCCGTTTCTTGAGGCAGCTAGCCGCGTGTCTAGCACAAAAAGGCCGACGAACCTGCAATCACCGTTGTCCCATTGAAAAAAATATGGAACTCCGAACTGAAGGGTTCGTTTTTTGCTTTTCTGTTTGATGCTCCTGCGTGTGACCGGTTTGACTCCTTGGTGCTGCATACCAGAGACAGCGGCTCATGACGTGATAGTGACGGCATTGTGCACTGAAACCTATCTTGAAGCTACTGGTAATGTTTTTCCCGTACAGTGTGCATGAAATGCAAAAAAACTTTTAAGACCCCAACATGTGGATTTGATAATTCTCGCATTCGCGAGCGAAGTTCGTCAGTGAAAAAGAATGGTCGGTTAACATCATTGCAGCGTGACCAGCTGCTGCTGGTTACTTCGCGTGCCATTATTATAATTTATAGCCGAGAAACTATTCCGAACACATAAATATTCACTTCGAAGCCACAACTAACAATTCGCACCTGCATATTTGAACACCTATGTATTAACATGGCACCGCACGGGAAAACCTGGTACAGGAATGATTACCGAACTCGAGGGGATAAAAAAAATGGCAACTGAACATTCCTTCAGAAATCCGTGCAGTGTAATTAATACATGAAATGCTCGAGGCATCTGACCTCGCAAGCCAGCAAGCGATCAAGTAAGATGAGTCCGCAAGCATAGAAGCCGGAATCAGCACGTACGGTGCATTGAGCCCTCACTAATGTATGATCTATGCGCAGATACAGTTATAACAAAAAATACTTTCATATGAATACCTGAGAAAGTGGTGGGGAAACAGCCCCGCCGGTAGCGTAGTGGTCATCACACCAGACCGGTATTCTAGAGGTCGTGGGTTCGGATCCCAACCGGCGGGCATTTTTTCACCACTTTCTTTCTGTCTCAAAAAATTCTTTATCTGTTTCTATGACCTACCGCATTCTCCCCTTTGCTTTCCGAGGTTTTCTTGAATGCCAACCCTTATTTTCTGTCTTATTTCACGGAGCCCCTCATTTCCCATTTTCTGATTCGCTACATGCTTAGCGAGGGCCTCTGTTCTGGCAGTCTTGGTGCCAAATGGAGCTTAAGAGGGTTCCAGGGGTTTCCCCAGGCATCGAATCAAGGGGGGGTGTCTCAATGGCTCTGGGGGGGGGGGGTTCTGTTGCGACGCTGATTCCCCGAAAACCTGCCTTTGACTCTCAGTCATCGACTTGCCACGAACCGGCGTATTCACAGTGGCGAACTTTGCGCCTACTTGAACTATGCGCTTTTCAGCGACCTCGTGGCTTCTCAAAGCGCCAACCGGCCAGCGGCGGTGCTAACAAAAGCAATGCTGGGAGCCCTGCACAACAAGCCTCGGCGGCGTGCCCGCGCCTCATTGTCATGCCCTCTTGTTGCGTGTTGTCTTCAATAAGCCACTCGAAGAATATTTCCACCGAGGGATGCAAAGCGTCTTCGTGGTAGTGCAACATCGCCAGGACAAAGGAGTGCTCTGACCACGGCGAATTGCCACGGCGGGAGCAACCTGGCGCTCACCTGCCCAGGAGAGGAGGGGTCTCGTGCGTGTGCGCGTGTGTTTTGCGTGGTGGCGCTCCTATCAGTGCCATGACCTCCGTGATTGGTGCCTCCTGACGTCAGCCGGAGAAAAAGGGTGAAGGGGAAGGGACCCAACGTGCCTATTTAATCTCGCGCGCGCAGGAGCGCACTGCCCGCTCTCATACCAATATGTAAATACTTGTATATAAAGTTTTCTTCTTCGTCAACTTGCCCGTCATGACTGCCCCGGCACTTCACCCACCTCGGCCCACATCGACCACGCTACCATGGTTCGCAACAGTGGAGACAGCGGTGAAATTCCCAACAGTGGAGTCAGCCCCTGGCTTCCCAATAGTTCATAAACTAGAAAAGCTGTTTTTTTATCCCACTAGTTAAATAATTAAGATAATTAATTAAGTTAAATAATTAGGTTAAATTATTAGTTAAATAATTAAGTTATGTTAACTAGTTAAATAATTCAGTTAAATAACCAGTTAAGTAAACTTCCCTCGACCGTGGGACTGTTGTGCATACTCGCGTTTCCGCTGCCTCCATTGGACCATTTTTCCCTGGGCACCCGATCGACGTCACTCCCAAAATCACTTCAAGCGAGTGGGGAATTGCTGCGTCCCCCGCGTGGTATTCCACTGCGGCGTATTAAAAATGGCAGTAAGGCACACCTCCGAAAATATCTGGGTTTCGGAGAACTCGTGCACAAAATGTTCTCGTCCTGCAGCTGCTTCCGCACCCACCCGTCACCCGTACCATTCATATGAATTTCACGGTAGCAGGCGAAAGTTTCCGTGACTAACCTGCGGCCGTTGAAGCTCCCCTTTTCCTTTACTTTTTTTTTTATTTTCGCTACTCCCTGGCTGGTAGCAATGTCCTCGCAGCGTGGACAGCCTCAAACCACTTTGCCCCTTTCCTTTGCAAGCCTTTTTTGTGTGCACATACGAACTTACCACGAGCTGTCGAAAAAAAGGAAATAAATACGTGCAACGCTAACAGCAAGCTCGGGGGGGCGCACTTTTGTTTATTTTGCTCGAGGCTACTGCCAAGAATAGCAGACTGGCAGCCCGCGCATGCGCAGATCGATACTGAAAAAGGTCCATACAAGGACTGACAAGAGTGAAATTTGGGGATTCAAGGGGGGGTCTACAAACCCCCTAGGGGGGGTGTAGGGAAATCACTGGGTTCAACGCTGGTCGACCACTCTCGACATGTCGTAGACACTCGAGTCACGGCCCGGGGGTTAAAAAAAGAAGGTCCCCTTCACCCCGAGTATATATATATATATATATATATATATATATATATATATATATATATATATATATATATATATATATATATATATATATATATATATATATATATATATATATATATATATATATTCACACCAGCCGGTCCGTAGCAGCATTGCAGGAGACGGTCCCACAAATCTGTCTGCAACCCATTGACCATGGTTAATCCCGTGGCTCGCATACGCATGTGCCACGTGTGGGCATGGGTACTCGAGCAGTCGATGCCTTGAAAACCTTAGGATTGATCTAGCAACGGGCGCGTTTCTTACGGGCGAAGCACCTTAGGGGCTCGGGCTGTCACGGCAAATCAAGTTGTCAAACGACGGTAAAAAAACAAGTGTGCAATGGATAAAAAACCGGTTCAGAAGAAAGTAACATGATTTAAACTAGTTTAAAATACAGGAATAATCAGGACCTAATTGCATTAATAACAGAAATTTGTTGCAATCCCTCTCGAAATTAGTTTCGAACGCCAGGTTTTTTCCTGTAAAGCATACTTCTTAGCATGCAGCGGCGTGTCACACGAAGACCACTTACGGGCACCACCCCTGCTGAACCCGTCGGGAACTGTCGCACGTGGCACAAGACTCCGGTTGAGTGCCGCCCAACTGCTAAAAAATATAAGCGTTTTCTCCCCTCCTCTTCATTTAATTGCTCAAACGCGAGAGGGCACCACCGCCTCAGCAAGCGCGCGATTGCTCCTCCCACTGGCGCTTCTGCGGCGCCCAATCAGCGCGCGCCGTGTGGCAAGGAAGAGACAATCTTTGAATATACATTATACACTGCATGCTTCGCTACCATCCACAGGTTTCACGTTAGTGGAGATGGCCCGGGATTTTATGGTTCCTTACCGGCAAGGGAGTTGTGACCGAGTGTTTATCACTCTTGCGTCGGAACCCGTTTGGAACTTGCGTATTTTATTAATGCAAAAAATCAAATGAAGTTTACCTAACCTGAAGCAATGGAAGAACTAGCCTTGTAGAAGCATCGCAAATCAGCCCTAGAAAAGTTCGGGAGATACCACGTTGAAGTACAGCACCTTGTTGATGTTTACACAATGTCTATGGATAAAACTGGGTCGTGATTGGATTCCGCATCGTTTTTAGAGTGCCGGAGTATTTTCTTTAGTTTATCCTTGGTAACGCATCTCTCGATAACTTCCTTTACTTTAAGTTTTCTTTTTACATAAATGTCTGGTAAATACACATATCGATTGAAAGAAAATAAAAATATTTCGATATTAAGTAAGCATGTTTTTATCGTGGTATTTTAATTTTATAAAACTCGTTGAAAGATAAAATCACAACCCATGTCACGAACTGACTATTTGGGATATTACAGTCAGTCATCCGAAAAAGTCCTCGTCCAGTCCGATTGGCCTCACTTCAGTCATTCGGTCCAATTGGGCGTCCTGTTGGGATACAGCAGTGAAGCCAAAGAGGTCCAATTGGACCATTTCAATGTTCAATTGGTCCAACTGAAAGTCCTATTGGTATATGTCAATGTGTCCAATCGAACCTATGGATCGAAAGTCCAATCAGGCCCAATTGATTCCCAATGGGAACCGATTGAGCCCCATTGAATGTCCAATGGTATTTTGTGACTGGGTTAAGGAAGCAAGTGAGTGTCTGTATATATGAACACGGCCTCCAAACCTTGCATTTGATGCAACGCACATATAACACGAGCACTCACTGACGCTTTCCTGGGATTTTTATGACACCAGACCTAACGATATGCTTTGAGGTCCAGTGAAGTTATTTGGCACCCGCAGCTGACCTATGAAGAGTTTGACGTTACTTGGCCCGTCATTGGGCTTTATACGTCGTTAAGCCTAACACAGTTATACCTACACAGGTGTATCGGCCATTGCTTACCCCTGGATTTTCTGCAGTAGTAGGTGAACTCGTTTATTGTGTAGAGAGGCTGGAAGCCATTCCCCTGGATACTCCGCTACAATGAATGGTCATTAACCCCCTTCAAAAAAATTTAAAAAAAGTCACAAGCTCGCGGTAAAAATGTTTACCCGTTCAAGAATTGGCATTCACGAAATGACGTCGCGAGTCCCCGGTGAGAGACAAAAATTACCACCCCTTCCCAAAGAAAGTTGAGAGAAGCGCGAAATTTAAGCTTTCTAACATGAAAACTGCGTCAATACCTTTGCTGAAAGTGCGTCCAGTCGATCGTCAAACCCTCAAAGACCCAAATCGCAAACGACAAACGGACCCATGCGACAATAATTTGCGCACTAAGTAAGCGTACCTACAAAAGATCTAGTAAAAGTATACCGATAAAGGTACTTTTGTACTCCTCATTCATGATCGATGCGTGTACGTATGGTCCTATCTGGAACCGTTCCTTTTTTGTGATCTCCAAGTAACCGTTTTGACAAAATGGAAGCCGTTTCACGCAAGCCCCATGTGTCCGGAAATCTTATCAGATTTTCAATCGTCCAACCGGTGGGGAAATGCATTAGTTTGTCGACAGGACGCCATTGGTGTCACTAAGAAAGCTTTTACTTTAAAAATATAGTTAGCCAATCTCTCGAGGTAAAACTCCCACCTCCCCTCGCGGGAACCCCTGTGTAGATGCGACGCATAGGCGGAGCGGCGAAGGGAACGCGTTTTATAGCGCGCATAACGTTGAGGGGACTGCGTAAGCCGGTCCCAGTCGATGACGACGTTGGCGTACTTGTAAAACGGCGTGGACTCTAGGTGTTTGAGCCAAGCGTGGATGTTGCTTCGCCGGAGAACGGCACACCGGTTATATGCGCAGCGCGCCCGAAGGAGAGGAAACCGCGGAAGAGAGAGTACTGCACATGCGCCGGCCCCAGCGCGTCTGCCGCGGCTATGACGCAACACAATCCACTTTAATCCAATCCAATCCAACCGAATCCAAGCCAATCCAATCCAATGCCCCTCGCGAGAGAGTGTTCGTTATCGGAGAGGAGAGGGGGTGAGCGGCGGAGAGCGCAGCTCGCGCGGCGAGGAGAATGGCAGAGGGATGGACAACGCCGACAACGACGACGACGCCGGAGGGACAAGGAGAGTGAATCAGATGCTCTGCATCTAAAACTTGACTTTCATGTAGTTCCAATACTCGCATGAAGTTACATATCCCCATGGCAGCACATACATGCCTAGCTTAGCAATGAACGGTCACCAGCCAGCCAGGCCATTCCACGCAGCAGTGCATATCGTAGTCCTATGCTGTCCGAGACAGGTACATCGTTGGCAGCCGCCACGATGACGAAAATAATTGACAGTGCAATGGTACTTATTACGAGGAAGTATTGGGGTGAGACAGTGGTAGGATGGCGAGGGGGGCCTAGATGAACAAAATCCAGCTAGCACGATCAGTGCTAGAGTTCAGCGTTCAGGACCGTGACTGAATGGTGGTGATGACGAGATGATTGATTATGGGGTTTAACGCGCCAAAACTACACATGTTATGTATGAGGCACGCCGTAGTGGAGGGCTCTGGATTAATTTTGACCACCTGGGAATCATTATCGCACGCCGAAATCTCGAAGACGAACACACAGGCGTTTCTGCTTTTCACCTTGATCAGAAAAGTGGCCGCCGCAACCGAGAATCGAACCCGCGTCCTTGTGCTCAGCAGCACAGTGCTTTAGTCACTGAGCCACCAGCGATGATGAGAAGCTCGATGAAACCGGTGCATAGCCACGAACTGGTGCACACCTACAAGTGCACTGGTGCTCATCACACTGCATGTCACTGTATATCTCGAACAGAATTAAACAGAATGGAAAGGAGAGAAAGTGGAGGGAGCAAGCTCAGATGAACGTTGTGTTCTACAGTGTATAAAATATGAGAGGGAGAGTGGTAGCTTTTCTTTGGGCAGGAGGTCCCTAGGTCCAGTGGGGGAAGTGGGAGTACAAGGTACGGTGTGTGCACCTTCGGACATTTGTAGGTTAGTACCCTTGTAGTACCAACACGGACATTAATGGGCCCCTTGATTGATTGTAGGGTTCTAACGTGCCAAATCCTACACAGGTTATGAGGCGTGCCATAGTGGAGGGCTCCGGATTAAGTTTGACCACCTGGGGATCTTTATCGTGCACTAAAATCTCAAACACACAGGCGCTTTTGCTTTTCGCCTCCATCAGAAAAGCAGCCGCCACAGCTGGCAATTGAACCTGCATTCTTGTGCTCAGCAGCACAGTGCCTAGCAACTGATCCACCATGGCGGGTGGTGGGTCCCTTGAGAAGGCGGGATAAGCTGTGTGGGGTGAAAAGAGCAGACTCACGGCTCGAAACTGCTTACGCTAGACAGTTTCTATAGAGTTAGAGTGCAATGTGAGTCAACGTGTTAGAGTCCTATGAATGAGGGTCGATGTGCAAGGAAGATGCATTTGGAGGAGGGGTGAAGGTTCTGTAGCGCATGAATTTAGGACAGTTCCAGATTAGGTGCTGAAGATTGGTGGGTGTAGGTGAAGTGCACTACGGACATTGAGGTGAGGAACTTTAGTTATCAATGAAGTGATCTGGATGAAGTGTGAATCTAGTGATATGAAGGACTCGGAGGGCACTACACCACTGTGTCAGCATTTTGTCCTCCATCCACAATACTTTTGCCGTACAGCCATGCGTTATCAGTGCTCCAGGCACAGGCGGGGTTGTAGAGAGATAGAGAACAAATGTTCGTTTAAATCAAGAGGGGATTGTGCTGAAGCTTGAAAGAGACCTCTTTATTCCCTGTACCCGCCGCGGTGGCTCAGTGGCTAAGGCGTTGCGCTGCTGAGCACGAGGTCGCGGGTTCGATTCCCGGCCGCGGCGGCCGCTTTTCTGATGGAGGCGAAAAGCAAAAACGCCCGTGTGTACGAGATTTCGGCGCACGATAAGATCCCCAGGTGGTCAAAATTAATCCGGAGCCCTCCACTACGGCGCGCCTCATCGCCTGCGTTGCGTCGGCGCGTTAAACCCTACAATCAATCAATCAATCAATCTTTATTCCCTGTATTCAATACGCACAAGCCAAGTTCAATGGCAAGCAGGCACTCCGCTTTGGTACCAGACTACAACACTCCCATTTGCACCCAATCGAATGAGGCATATATTTTTTGTGATGAGGGAGCTTCACTGAAAAATGGATGACTTGCAGGTTCCCTGTGAGAAGCCAGCACAACGGATAAGTACTGACGGGCTTCCCAACAATTACGGCAGTGTCACTCAGAAACAGTGCAGCTTTATTGACAACAGGTGTGAGGTGTAGAAAAAAAAGCATGACTCCCAAGGAAAAGTGGTGATGATGATGCATTTTACATGATCTAGCACACGGAAAAGAAAACAGCACGGCAGGCGCAGGGGCTGATAACGGCGGTGCAGGATAAACGGCAACGTTCTTCACCGCTTCGGTGCAGGGTCTTTCCGCTTACGCAATTTGGATGCGATTTTCGCGCTCTTACTCGATCCCTGCTGTTGGTTACTCTTGGCGGACGATGAGCTTTGGGCCTGCACATTTTGCTGTTGCTGGTCTGCCACCTGCTGCACCCTGGCAGCCTCGGCAAGAAGTTGCTGCTGGTCCTGGTTGGGCGGCCCCACAGGGCTGCAAACTTCCACGTCACTTTGCTGTTGCAGACGGGCTTCGTTAAGTTCCTGTGTACTCCGGTTTGGGGCTGTGTCTTCCAAGCTATGAGCTTCTACGCCATTCTGCTGCTGCCCCTCTGCCTCTGGCTGCTGAATGAGGCAATCAACTTCACCTTGCAACTGATCTGGATCGGATGATGCGCTGTGGGAAACCCCAGTGTCGACATCGTCCCCTTCTTGCTGGTCCTTGTTCCGCCTCCTGACAGACTCCATGACTTGCGCTGCCTTTGCCGTGCCGACTCTGACAGCTGACTTTGCAGCCCGCGTGGCTTTGGAGGCACCGGCAGTTGCAGCAGATTTTACCACTTGTGCTGCCCTAGCAGCTCCAGCACTTGCTGCAGAGCGCGCGTCGGCTGCGCCGACGGCAGCCGTGGACCTCACCCTCTCGGCGGCTTGCATCGCAGCAACCGCACCGGAGCTTGCGGCAGACCGCACCGCAACTTCGGCCCGTTCCGCACCGGACCGCACGGCTGCTTCAACCGCAGTAACGCTAACCACCGACCGCACCGATGCAGCAACCTGGCGCGCTCCAATGCTCGCCGCAGAGGTGACCCTGGCTGCAGCAATGCCCGCGGCTTCCCTCGTCGCCGTTGCTGCCCTCGCCGCACCGTCCCGCACCCGCCGTGCCGCATTTGCTGCCGAGTGCGCCGCCTCTCGTGCACGGGCGACGGCTGGGCCAATCCGCTCGGCAGCGGCATCTCGAGCGTGCCGGGCGACCGCAACCGCCTTGGCCGCCGCTGAATGGAGGAAGTCGGAGGCGAACTCTAGCACGGCCAGCAGCCATGGTGCAACCAGGCTACACAATTGACCTGCCCTTGTCTCCTGAAAGGCGATCCATAAACTGAAAAAAAGGGGAGGAAAGGGACAGGGGAGGAAACGTTAGGGACACTGTCACACTGAACATAGTCCTTGTATATGGGCCAGTACTGTTTGCAAAGACTTTTGTACTTATGTGCAAAATAAATGCGCTGATTCAGTGATTGATAGAACCATTCCTGTAGTATTATGCCAGTTCAGGCAGCGCTGCAATGTAGTGACGACATTGATCACTCGTGATAATGGGGATCAAACTTTTCTGCATTATTGCACTCGTCAATTTGTACAGAAGGCAGCATCTTAAAATGGAAATGTGATGCACAGTCTGATTGCATGCTTTGAAGGCCATACTTCAAACGGTCGTAACTTCTGCTACGGACTAGACAGAATGATAATGTTAGTCTTATTACACTCCTTGATTTGTGCACAGTTCAATGGTACCTTGTTCAGCTGCATCACTCCAGTTTTTTTACAAAGGCTTGCAAAAAATCAAATATAAAAATCCAAAATCTGAATATAGTCATTTTACACAAAAACAAATTTTATATCCACACTTAGAATGAAAAACTACATATGGAACCCAATTTTCATCATCATAACTGCAAAAATAAGCTTTTTTTGGTTTAAGACCAGTGTGCCCCCTTAAAGGTTCCATCATGGTGCCACGGTTGAACCCGGATATATAAAAGGGGATAGTGAGATAGATGTATTGATAATTCCAAGTATAAAATATCCCATCGGGAGCTAATCTGATAGCTCCGCACATCACTGAGAGCTTTCAGAGATCGTGACAAGTGGTAGCCTATGGCGTTGCTTCTCAAAGCGCAGAAGAATACAAAGCACAGCATGATGACCACTGCACTTTATTTAGCATAAAAAAAAAGTCCGTTAGCTCTTCTTTCTTCTTTCGACAAGTTTGTCAAAGTGTATCTTTACGCTTATTACGCTGCCCAAATGCAGAAGTGCGGCGCCGTCAATTGCCCCACAACAGCGGCGAGTCATCATGGTCGCTGAAACAAGTTCAGCAGTCGTAGCCAGTTGGGAATGTCAACAGGATTGCTATCGGCGTCTGCCTCTTTGTCATTGGCTATGCCCGCCACGATCTCCGCCATCGTTGCGAGCCGCCACAGCCTGCATGTTGTTAACACTTACGAACCCACGTGCCGCTGCGCCATCGGTGATGGCGCGTGCGAATGCTAAACTTTGCTCGGGGCACTCAACGCTGTTGTCTTTTGTGTTCGAACACCTCTCATCTGGAGACATTACGAAGCCACTTGGCGGAACATGTTGTGGGAACACACACACACGACACGCTTTTTAGAACTGCCGAGATGTGCTGCCTTCGCCTTTACCTCAGCTTCGTTGCGATGTATTGCGCTCGAATGTGCTGCAAAGAATTTTGAATGCTTGTGCAGCCGATGACTTTTTTTCACTGGCCTCCACTTGACAAATTATGCCCGCATTTGTCGCTAAATCAAACCTTTTCCCTTTTTTCGTGACCATGGCTCTGAAATGTGCGAAACTGTGCTGTGAATGAAACTCACATCACGCACACACCTATCTCCCTGCTTCGGCAGAAAGTGCGTGCGAGAAGTCAGTGCCAACTCTCCACCTGGAGAAGCGCACTTGTAGGGGAACTCGCGGTGCAGTGCTAAAATGCGCCAATGATTGGGAGTTCAACCCGCGCATACAACAACGCTATACTCTCGCATGGTATTTCCAAGGGAATGTTTTACACCGTTTAATATATGCAATAATTCGATATATCCACATCTGACTACTAAGTCTTTTCAAAAAGAAAAAAAATTTCATTACACAGTATCTTGACTGCAGTGAACAGCAATGACAGACAGACAATTGCAGAAACCGTATTTACTCGCGTAATCCTCGCACTCGCGTAATCCTCGCACCCCTCATGTGAGCCACCAAAACTTGAATTTTTTGGTTCCTCGCATAATCCTCGCACCCCCAACTTTGCAGCGGCGAAAGTTGCCTGCTCGCGAAACCCGCATGGTGCACGCGCTCTCCAACGCGCGCCCTCCCCCGCCGGCTCTCCGTTCGGCGGAGAGCGCTGTGTATCCAAGGCCATCCAGGCGCCCTAACAACCTGCATGGCTACTCCCTAACAGGCACCCTAACACGCTACTCACACTGTCCTTGAGCCGGTTTCGCGCATGTTTCGCATGCACGTAACTATAACTTTCGCGCATGTTTCGCGTGCGCGCAACTTATAGACGGTGTTCGCGCAGCCCGCTGTCGTGTCGTCGTGTCGCCGTCGTGGTCCCGCCGTTGAGCGGCAGCAGTCAGTGAGTCACTCGCGTCAGTGGTGGATGGCTCGCTGCCGTTTTGAGAACTTTTTGATCTAATTGTTTTGTGCTTGGTGCCGCTTCGCCATGGGGAGGAACGCCAGCTACACTGCCGCTTTCAAATTGAAAGCGAAAGAGTACGCGATCGAACACGGCAACCGTGCCGCAGGCAGGCACATCGGCATCACCGACTTCAACGTGCGTTACTGGAGTAGGGCACGCACATACGACGACGAGAGAGGGCGCGCGCCAGAAAGCAAAGGCGGCAATTTCATGATCGCTGATCGACGGGAGACTGTTTACGTTGTAAATAATAAAATAAAAAGAAATAGCTGCTGTTGGCAACACTGAGCTTACCTATACAAAAAACGACCGCTACATTTAGCGGGATTGGCATAAGGCAAATTGGCAACACTGTGCACCGGATTTTTTTTCCCCGCGTAATTCTCGCACCCCTAACTTTGCATTGACTTTTCAGAAAAAAAAGTGCGAGGATTATGCGAGTAAATACGGTAAGTTGTAGGATACGCATGCCAGCTCAGAAAGGAAGGAAGACACTCACCGGTCCAATGATTGGCAGGTTGAGTAAGCTGCCAAGGATGGGTATCCTACGGAGGAAGTTGATGACTACGGGGAAGAACCCACTGCGCAGAGAGAGAGAGAGGGGAAGAGAAGACAGAGATCTGTTATATAAAGACTAGCTTCCCCACACGAGCAACAGACGTTCGCTTTCCCGTCAATGTCGAACTGTGTTTCAGGGCTCGAATATGTCACATCGAGAGGACGGAAGCGAGGTTCTCTTAGAAATGAACATTTATTGGGGCAAAATTGTGCTCCGCAAAAATCTCAAAGAATACACAAATGGCAAAAAAAGCAGTGAACAAAGTGACGTGCACAGATGAAAGTTAGCAAATCTTATGTTGGGGCGTTTCCTCTGCACACATTTATCTATCGTGTTACGTTACTAGAAACATTAATTTAGATCAAGAACATTTAAGAGAAAAACAAGAATAGTCTGTGAAAGTGACCACAATGCAACACCATTTTACTATCAGCACACGATCGCCTGTGAGGAATAAAAAGAAGGAAACGCATGCTTTGCTTTTAACAGATGAGATACCCAGTCATGGTCAGGCACTGGCAACAAATCATAGGTAAACAAAGAGTCGTGACTTGTAGAAATATCCAGAACAGGCGCAATCTGTGAAGTCAGTTGTCACAATAGGGCAACTTGCACCAAAAAAGGTGCAAGACTGAAATGTGCAGTCTTTACAGACTGCCCCGAATGCCGGTGGTACCTGAACTTGCCCTTCAAATCTGTAGTGCATTCACACAATTTTACACTGAGCACCCTTGCACAGCCGTGCTAGGTGTAATCTTGGTACTATGCAGCACAGTTGACCAGCTGAGTAGCCACGAACTAATACTTAGTGGCTTGCCACTACCCGAGCCAAAAGCCGATCTAGCACATGCTCTTCTTAGAGGCGAAAACAGGTTGTCATTAGATTTCGAAATAACCGGGTGTGGCCTGCTACCCAAGCCCTACGGGCTAAAGTTGGATCTCTCAGAGGCACCAGCTAGCATTAAAAGACATTCACAATGTGAAAATTGAAACTTTCTGGAATGCAGAGAACAAGAATAAGCTTGCGGAATCATGCTTCAGAAGCTTTCTAGCACCTTTTTCTGTCCCTGCCTACTGCAAAGGCCTCTCTGAGAACAAAAGCAATCCGATCCGTGCTTGCCTGAATAGGAGGACGAAGCCGTAGGTTTCGACAATGATGCCGATGAGGGGGAAGCCAAAGATGACGATGAAGATGCCCCCGAAGAAGGCCAGGGTGCCACGGATCTTGTGCCGCTGGAAGAAGAAGCGGAACGTCCGCTCCAGGCCGATCACAAACGCCAGGCCACATAGGAACAGGATCTGCCCGCCAGAGACGAAAAAAACAGGAGGAAAAGGGTTGGGTCAGTTCGTTGTGAAACTGCGTGAAAAATGCCGTCACAGTTTTCCAGTTTCCCATCACCTTGAAAACCCTTTCCTTGTTTTCCACATACCGTGAAACGCTTAAAGGGGTGCTGAAGACAAAACGCAAGTTGCTCTAGATGGATAGGGTGGCTCACTGAGAACATAAATACTATACCACTATTGCGTGTAACTTTTCTACACTAAAGTTATAAAATTGCAAAAACGTGAAGACAGGTACCGCCACCACTGGAAATTTCGCGCCCCTTGCGCCAAAAGCGGTTAAAAATGCATGACAAATATTTCAACAACACGCCTCCACAAGTTTATAATAACTTAACTGGAAGCTTTTTTGTAGTGTCGTGTTTGAATGTTGACAAATAAAAAGAAAGCTAGGAAAAGAAAGCTAGCAATATAATGGGAGCTATTGTTCCTAGGGTGATTAACGTGCCAAAGTTACACCTCACTATGGAGGCACGGCATAGTGGAGGGCTCCGGATTTTTTTTTACTTTCTAGGGGGGATCTTTGACATGCACCAAAATCTCAATATATGGGTGCTTTTGCTTTTCATTAGTCGCCTCCATCTGAAAAGCTGCCACTGCGGCCGGGACTAAACCAGCGTCCCTGGGCTCAGCCTTAGCCACTGCGTGGGTACACGTAACGAATACCATCACACTTGTTACACTACGCAAACCCTTCCCTTGTTTTCTCCTACATATCACGAAAATTAAAAAAAATAAAAGGAAGCTTTGAGAGGTATGACGTAACATCGAGGTGTGAGATTTTTTGCTTTTTCAAATAACTATTCAAAGCATGGTAGTAGTTGCATTTCTAATTTACCAGTGGTTGTTATTTAAAGAAAATGCTATTGGTCACTTTACATATGAAGAAAATGCGATGCCACGAGGCAAATTTGTTAGCTGACTGCAAGCTTTGCAGACTAGTTCCCTAAGGGACAGGCAACAAGAGGAACCATGCCGAGGCAGCTGCCCATTACCAACATTTCATTTCCTGTTCACGCATGTCCAAATACGTCCACGTGGAACACAAAAGAAATACAAACAAACAAGTTCGCGGCCTTTGATACGTGCAGAGTTATTTGGCTGCCAGACGTAGAACCTCTGCACATGCGTTGCACTTTCAGTGCATTTAAGATCACATCTAATGTTAGACAATATGCCTGCTCTATAGAATAAGGCTGTACATTTAGTCGCACCTTTCAACACCCCCACAGGGACCATCTCAACACAGCTCACACAAGATGTCTTCTTTTAATGCCGGGCATTTTTCAATTCGTAAGTGCTTCTATGTCGACTTAACGAGGAAACTCGTCTGCCTGCAAAAGTGGATGTGTCACACTTTGGGCCCTGGGGCATCCATATTTTCGCAAGACCTCCTCTACTGCCCCTGAAAAGCATCTTTCCAGCAGTGCACTAGTGTGAGGCAGTTAAGCAAACCTCAAAGGGGTTTGGTGTATATCTTTCCGTAGGGTTACATGTGGTCTTACGGAGGTATTTGATTAAAAGACCCCTCGGCCACCATACTTCGGTATTCGATTGCTTAATGAAGCCTTAAAGCATGCCTTGCCAGCAAAGCTAATGCGTATAGCAATGAAGCTGACTTTAAATAAACTCGCCGTGCAGCAGAACGGCTTGTGCATTTATTCGACAATTCCTGCTAGGTACTAGTTTCTGCAATTTTTTTTTTGGCTATGTCAACTATATCGTCTTAGTGGTGTCCGGACGTTAATAGTGTACTCGCCCGGGTTACCGAAAGCAATCATCCCATGAATCCACTGGCACACAGTCACTGCCGGAGCAGTCAGCCGCGTAAGAGATGCCACCGGATTGTTCAAAACTGCTCGGCATACAGTTGTGCATCCCCCCCCCCCCTCCTCCCCCATATTGCTGTGGCGAGGGCAGTCCTTGGACTGTCCGCGAACTACCCAGGACAGGTACACTGAAGTGACCAATGGTCCAGATCTGAGGACGTAACTCCGAGGAAGGAAGACTTTAGGCAGCACATGAGAGCTCTGTGCTGGTGGTGCCAGCTTCTGCTCCCTACGTTGACTGCACAGTTTATGGAACAGGCTAAATGAAATGACACGACGTCACTCAAGTACTGGTTAGGCAGTCACATGCCACATGCTAAGCAAATTGAGCTTCGACACCTAGCTGAAAGGGAGAGGCAGGCAGAGACCGACGGTGCCGATACACAGCAATTTCACCATTCTCGAGAATAAACAGTAATCTCGATCAAATAAAAATTACACGCATCTCCATTCAGCCGCAAATATGGTTAGAGTTAGGTGATGTATGAATGTTTCACGTCATATCTGCTTTATCCAGATGTTTTTGTCGTCGGTTGCAGGAAAAAACAAACTTCACAGCCTCTTGCCAAATTTCACACTGCACTTAGCAATGCACTTGCCTCGATAACCACAGGCCACAGAGCCAAGAAAGTGCCACAAAGAGTGAAATGCTACGCTTGAAACTTGGTTAACCAGAATGTAGTACTGGGCAAGTTGAGCATTCATCTGAACAATACAGCACAACAGAAACAAAGATTTAAGCCGAGGCACACAGGACGAGCGCTGACTTGTTCCTTTTTCGGCGGCACAGTGGTGTTCAAATGCGCAACTAAATGGCCCCAGTGAGCAGGCATTGGATCTAATGTCAGGGCATACTTTCAGAAATGTGGAATATCAATGTGTATGCCGAACTCTCGAATGGGCAGTCAGACAACGCTGCACATATCACAGGCTGTGCAACTTTTTGTTTGCATCTCTTTCTACATTCCCTCTCCGCATGTGTCAAGAATACACGGGGGTGAACAGAGTTGAGAGTAGAAGTTAAACAAAAACAGGCAAGAGCAAGCTCTCAGTTGATCTTGGCAATACCAGGTCCCAGTGGCTTCGTTTTGCTGCTCATGTACATTTCCAGTTTTTATACCTTATGTATGCACAAGTGAATAAGACATGTTTGGCCAATGGTGACAGGTTGAATAGCCGTTGGCATAACTTGTGCAGGTTAAAAATACACATTTTACATAGATGTGCAGTGTTTTATCACAGATGTATGAATGGCTCCAGCAATATGTTCAAAATGCTACATTTGTGTACAGTGTGTTCCACTGCTACAGGGAACATGGTGTGCATTTCTAAGCTTGCAAAATGCCCCCTAAAACATATGCCAGTGCATTGAGAGCCTCCGGTCATGCCAAAGATAAAATTTTGCAGGCACGCCCAACTGATTTCTGTACACCTATGCATCAACTTTAGCAGACGTTTTAAAACATGAACAAGAACAGTACATGCACACATGTGGTGCACTGTGACAATGCCCCAGCTACGCATGAATCTCCTTGGCATTGCATCTCTTTAAACACAGAGTGCAGAGCACTGCTTGTGTTTGACCTTTCCCACTGAGCACTGCCATGTTTGGGTCGATGCCATATTGGAGTTCCGTGAGACTGTATCGAATACAATTTTACATTCCACTAAAACCAGAGGGACAGGTGGTCGCTTTGATTCTACCAGGTACACCTGTTCCAAAATCATCCACCTGACAGCACTGACTTTGTGGGCAGCCTTTGTTACAATCCTTCAAAAGTGGCATCACACTTTCAGCTTTCAAGCGCCCTACATTAATTTCCGAAAAGCTTGGGTGGCAGGTGCGTCATCTCTTATGTGACAACAAGGAGAAAATCTCAGAGTCCTAAAAGGTTGTGTCCGTCCCATTTACCACATCGACTCTTCGTCTCTAATACAGTTCTCCTGCTTAATGTAAGTTGCGCAGCTTCTTTTGCAGCAACTCCTAACACACAAGAAGGAATTAATTTAAAACTCTGCTAGCATCCCTGCAATATGGGATCACACGAAGTCAGAGAGAAACAGAACTCTGTGATACGAGGCTGAAAGCAATGATTCAATTCCAGCAGTGAACTCAAATGGCACTAAGGCGAACGACGGCCGGGGAACACGGAAATTTTTTTTTCCTGTTTTGTTGGTAGCTGGAAGCATCAGTATACATCCGAATGGAAGACCAGCTCAAACGCCGCTGACACAAAAGTCGACACATTGCACACGACTAACTCGCTCCTTCGGCGCACGGCTGCAGACTAGTCAACGAGACAGTGATGGATCACTCAAAACACAATGGAACTCGAACAAGACAAACCAGCAATGCTCGCACTGCTAGAGCATAAAAACGCTCAAGTCCACTAAAAACGCCATCGGATGGACACAAGTCTAAACGCTAGTTTACTTTCGCTTTTCTCAGAGAGGCGTTGATCACTTGTCGCATTTGTTCGGGCATTCACGACGCATCTAATTAAACTACCAACAGTGTGCCTCTAACTGGGTGTAGGGCAACGCATGCTGGCTATTTCTGATTAATCACTTACGTTGCCTAACGCGAGGAGGCCCTTGTCAAAGAGCAACAGCACCCCCAGGAACAAAAAGGCGACGCCGAACCCGGCTAGGCCGACGCCTATTTCTGAAACGAAAAGGAGAATCACATTAATTACGACAGCGCATTTAATTCACAAAGTTTCCGTAGCGTTGGCGGCTGACGCTGAATTAATGTCGCGGCATGGGTAGAAAACAAGCAAAGCATCATTTCAATCGTGTTGAATACGTCAGATCACTGCTAGAACACCGGCTGTTCACAGCGCGCTGTTGCGAGCGGAGCTCTGGCGCGTGCCCTGCCGAGTACGGCTTACTCTGAAAGTCTGTGATCTCAAACATCGCCGACGTCGGTTATCAGCCGCGCACGGCCCGTGGTCTTGCAGTCGGGGATGCAGGCACGAATTTTCCCCTCGACTTCGGTTCCATCCACGTCACGAAAACCACGGCACGGAGAGCGCCATGTTCGAAGCGGCGCGAGCGCCGCCTCTGAAGCGTGCGTCGCGCGCGTCGAGAGCGTCGTCTTCGAGGGTATTTTTGGCTGGTGCGCTCGATTGCTCACAAAGCGACCATATATGCATATTAAATCACAAGATTGCTTATATGGCTTGTGTTGCACAAAAAAATGTTTTTACTAAATGCAATTTATAATGTTAATGTAAAATTTGTGTCAAAAAAGTTTTTTATAGTTAATAATTTTTCTGTTACGCAACCAATGGCGTAGTGGCAAACTTTTTGCACCTCAAACTCAAAGCCAAAAGAGCGCGTCGTTTGCATTTCGCGCGGTGGTTTCGTTTTTTGAGGAGTTCGTGAGCGCCAGAGAAAACGAGAGGCTGTTTTCTGTGAGCGCGCTTTGAATGCAGCCTCTCGTGTACTACCCCACCGCTCTCGCGCTGATCGGACCACATCCCGTGAGTTGTGCGCGCAGTTCTGTGCCAGTGTTTCCTTAATCGTCGGTCGGAGCCGCGCGGCCAACTCCGATCGGCCTTTGCGGGCGACCCAGCCACTGCTCAACATGCTGCGCCTGCTCTTCGGCCAGCGGTCGCGCCAGATAGGTACGGCGCATAGGTAGTATGCATGGTTGCTTTCGGTTATCCGTGTTTACTACAGCGAGCTTGCCATGTGTTGTCCAGCGTGCGGCCGTACTGCGAGTAGAAGCACACCCAGGTTATATCATTTGTAGTGCCAAGACCGACGATTTACATGTTCTTTTTGACTCATTCACTCATTTCATGTTGTGATGTTGCTGAGACAAAACTCCAGTTATTTTGTTTTGGACGGCTGCACGCATTTTGTACGTAACCGACCCGACCGTCGGAGAGGGAGGGGGTATAAATAGCAAATTCTTGCCCTATCTTGGCTATTACGCCGGACTTAAAAGACATACTGACCATTGAATGTGGTAAAAATGTATGTGCTATCTGTGCTGTACCGCACTCTGGATTCGTAAATATAGATTCATTTACCGTTAATTGCTCTTCTTCATTACGTGTCTGTGAATCAACAAATTCTATCTTGCGGTCCCAGTAAAAAACAAAAAAAAAAACATTGACCAGTCCGAAACACTATTGGCCAAATTAAAGTGCAGTTGGTCCACCGGTGTTCGGATGGGTCTAATTAGACTTTTAATTATGAATATTGACGCTAATTGTTCTTCGCCGGCACAGTTGGAGTAGTATTCATAATATAATTGAAGTGCCGGTATGCATCACATTGTCGACCTCAACTAGCTGCACTCATAACGAACACCAAAAAACAATGCCAGCATACCTGTGTGCGATATAAGTGCATGATAATCTGACCCTGAATGTGGATTGCCTCGCTCATGTTATCAGGCTAGCCTGAATGTTTTCGAGATAAGGTTCGGGCAACGAACTGGGAGGGAGTACTGTCACTCACCGGAGCCCTGCTCGACAAACTTAAATCTGGTTATGAAAGCTGTTTTCCTTTCTCGTACCATTGAAAACGGAATTATAACAACCATGGAAAAGTCAGTTGCTACACAAAATCAAAATACAACTGAAATTACTCACACAATTTATGAAATCTCGAGACCTTAATAAATTATGTGCGTCCAAGAAAGGTCATAATCAATTAAATAAAAAACCAAAAAGGGCAAAATCCGAGTACTTTAACTGCATTTTCTCCTCTACCTCCAAGAAGTACTGCGACTCATAGTCTTAATTAAACTGCATGCTCAACCGAGCGTTTCGCCAGGAACAATCGAACATGAGGGCTCAGTTCCGAGTGGCAAAGCCCCCTCATACGAATTCAACAGCTTTTTTTATAAGCATGACGCGATCCTTATGTTGCCCCTCTAATCCTCCGTGCTGTTATGCTTATCAGCCTTCAAGTGTTAATGAATCGTTGTTCATGTCTCCAACCTCTAAGTTCAAACAATATACAAGAATCTCAGACTCAGCAGGGCTAAAGTTATCACTGGTTTTCAAATTCAGCTATTTAACTATTGTAATCAACCTACTAGCCTCAGTGTTGGCATTCATTTATGACCTTTCGCTTAGTACTGGGGCTTTTCCAAGACAAACGATATCTTGCTGATATTGCAAAAATTTGTTGCATACGAAAAAGTAGAAGCATTCCTGATTTTTGTAATTATATACCAATCTCAATCCTTCCAGTATTATATATATATCAAAGGGCTTGGAAAGGATCATTTACATCAAAATGAACTATTTTTTATCTAAGCACTCCGTGCTGTCGGAGTGTCAGTTTGGTTTTAGGAAGCGCAGATCTACAGAGACGCTGCTGCTTAAACAAAAAGAAGCAATAATAAAGTATTGAGGCAAAGCATCTTGCTCTTGGGTATATATTGACCGCTTAACTGCCACACTAAGTGGAGGATACGTGAAGAAATCCATCGTGCGCTTTTCATCCAGGTCGTCAGCTCCCTAACAACTTTTTCTTTCGATGAAACAATGGTAAGTTTTCCGTGGGCATCACAGCTGTTGCCGCACGCCAAATCGTGAGCACAACACACGTGCTGCTAACTTGCAATCCTTCAGCTGAAGCCTGTAGAAGGAAGATTAAAAGGTTAACTATGTTGTTTGTGAGGGCCGGCCAGCTTCTAAAACCTTGCATCTGTAAGAGTATATGTTGCAGATGCCAGAACTTTTGTATCAGAAGTAACTATGTGTCTATATGATTTTCATTGCCACTGGCCAGAATAAAAAAAATATACCTAAGGACTGGAAGGCCAGCATGCAAAATGAAGTTTTTAACTGCCTGGGTTGAACAGCCGGCGTTTGTAATGCCTGCGCTGCACAGTAACCTTCATTTGACAGTTGAGCTCTTGCTTACAAGAGTGGCGAATAGATGATGTCAATGCGCCACTCGATAGGCAGTTGCTTTGAAGGCCTTTGAAACGTAGCACAGGCATAAGTCATGCTGGGAAAAGTGGGTAACGTTAAGCTGGGCAATGTCATAATCTTCGGGACAACCAGAAAAACATTGTCTAATGTTACCTTGCGATGTTAAGTCTGGAAGGCAAAGGCCACGTCCAAGGTTTTTATTCAGCCAATTTATAACCACTTTTTTTATGAAAAAAAAAAGTTCATTTGAAACAGTTGTTTAATCCTCACGCCATTCTCCGTGCTGTTATGGTGTCGTTAGGTGTGACAATGGGTGCAAGTCTGCAGGGCTTAGTTTCACGATTTGATAGCATGTGTAATTTATATCAATTGCACATTAAAAGGAAACAGCCATTGACATACGTTCAGAGGATAAGTAAAAATCATAATTTTGAAAAGTGAGATAGCATAAAACCATATTAGAAATGAGTGTGATATCTTTGTTACTGTTCGCAATGTAGCCATGGGAGGCATAGGGGTGTTTCATCTTCTTTCGAGCTTTACGAATAAAGCACACTTTCCGGACTTTTGTACAATATATATAAAAATGGTTCCTAGGTGGCTCAAGTTACGCTGTGTAGCCACGAATAAAAGAAAAATTAACTTTAGTGCCTCCTTAGAAAACGTGTTTGTCATTGATAAACGTAAGACTATGACATACTCTGGAAACTCGTAAATAAGTTAGAACAGCTCCTTTAATTCTTATTTTGTAGACACGACCTATTGCACTGGAAAATTGTAGGGGTAGCAACCCAAAGAAGTTAAAAGGTATATTTATTTCATGGTTGTACAGGCTTCCCTGGCTGTAATAATTGACTTCTGTAAGGAATTACACTTTTTAGTGATGCAATCTTCCAATAAATTTTGTAACTTTCATTGCAGACAGCAATCTGTGTGTGGTAAGCGCAGCGGCTCGAAGATGTGCTTTCACAGACAACTCTAATGCCAATAAATGTTTACACAGTAGCATTTTTTAAAACTAAATTTCCCTGAATAGTCTTCTAGATGCTGCATATGCTGCAAAGTTAGTGGTGCAAATGGTTATATGGGGTTGAATCAGCTAATAGTAAATTATTGGCTGAAGTAAATTCAACTTTTTGTAAGGCTGTTTGCATCCATATCCCTGTCGCACTGTCCACTAGCCACATCTGGTCTTAAGTACGACTTAAGCATGTTTCATGGTACCAAAAATGCCTTTTTTGGTGGCCACACATTTTTTAAACAAAAAGCAGGACAATTTATAACAGGAAAAGTGGAAGGTAAAGTGTTAACGATAATTTAAATATTCTCGCCCACAAATTTATATCTGTTATAGCAATACTGCTTCTCAACTGTGATCATGGTGGCGACCCCTTTTGGGATTGAAAAAGTGATAGGGGACCCGAGGACAAAATATATTGATACGTGCCATGTTGTAAAACAATTTACTTTGGGAGCCAAGGTTGCCCATAAATAAATTTTTATGCCCGTTCCTTGCATCAACCTTTTGTGCGAAATTGCAATGTTGCAAAAAGACTGTGGTTGATTCCTCTGTCATAGGAATCGGTAAAACACAAAAGGGAAATGTGCAGCGAAGTCTGCAGCAGAAGGAGCATGATCTGCAGGTCGGCAACTGTTTTGTTGGTGTGCTTCGCGAGCGACGTCCTGCTAGCGGGTTGCTTCAGCAAAGGCGCGACCACTTCGGCCCTGCTCTGTGGCTCAGCTTGTGGAACGTGAGAGGGAGAGTTCGTAGCTTGAACTATGATCGCGCGAACGCGTTCCGCTGGTGGTTCTCTTCACACCAAATGAGTCACGTTTGTGCCATTCACCCGTCGACGTGGCTACAACGCAGCTTACTCCAACTGTCAGCGCTCATTAGCGTCATGATGCACTACTCCGTTCCACCTTAGACGGCAGCACCATCCGCACCAATGAAACTTTTTGTGGTGTTTCTCCTGTGTGCGATGTCGTGACGTCATTTTCGTGATGGATATGACGTCAGTGAAATTTTTGGTGTACCCTGGCATAAAACACTTTTGTGTTAAAAAAGCAAAACCAAACCACAAGCTGCGTGAGGACAAACATACGGGCAATGCAGCAGAGCCATTTCTTTTTCTTTTTTTTGCTTTGGCGGAAAATTTTAGCAAAAAAGGAGAAAGGTGAAGAGTGGATTCATGGACCCCTTAAGGTCCGTGCACCCCCATTTGAGAACCATTGAGCTAGAGATTACAAAACATCTCTTTTCTCTGGTGTCCACCCCGTGTCCCCAAATGCCCACGTTCTGCCAAACCCTGAAAAAAGTGTTCCGCCGGTGCACAGCACAGGTTTCCCTTGCGTACTTATACGTAAAACTTCGCATACGGATGGGACAGGGAAAAGAAGCGACAGGACGAGCCCTGTCCCGTCCGTATGCGCAGTTTTACGTAAAGTGTGAAGAACCAACTAGCCCAACATGTTTTACTAAGCTTTATTTCCCCTCGCCTCTTTTCAGGGGGAGGACTGGTTGCAGGATTGCGGCCGTGCTTTCTACCGCCGAGCAAACAGCGCCACTTCCGCTGGGCCTCCACTTGCACGCTGACCGCAGCCGACCAGGACGGCCCCGGTTTCCTCTCGGAGCACGTGCTGCAGGTGAACACGTGTGGCGACCTGTACCGGGAGTGGCGCAAGACAAGGCAGCACTACCGCCATGCCCCCACGGAGGGCATCGACGTGGACGTGCCCTTTGTCTGCTCCAGGATGACGGAGGAGGGCGCCTATGTCGAGGTAGGAGGCTGATTTGTCTGGCGTATTGCAAGGCCTTAGGTGTCTCATCAAGGTTGGACACTGGCCTTAAAACAACTTCTTTTAATTTTCAAGTAAACTTTGTGAAACTTGTCAGTCTTGCTGCTTTTTCCCCACTGATTCTAAACATGCCATTATTTTTTCAGTTGGTCAATTAGTTCCCAAGATAATTAGAGATAATTGGCCGTTTTTGGTCAAACAATAGACAAAACAGTGTTGGTCATAAAACGTTAATCTTTATATTTTCCAATGCTATGAACCCTGGCGAATGCAATAATTGAAGCAGTTTTTTGATGCATTGCTTGGAACTAATTTTATGGCTCATTAAACCTTGGTGGTGCCTGCATCAAAACTGCATCAAAAATGGGCTGAATCCACACTGTTTGTACACTTAACGGTTGAGTAAAGCATTTGACTACCTACTCTGAAGGTAGCCCACCACAAATTTGATAGTGGTTACTTTTACTTCACACCATAGTGCTTGATTGTGATGACTTCTGTGGGGCTGTAAATCACACGTTAGTATGGCCAGGAGTAGTGCGTCGTTGCTGGTTGGTGTATGGCTTGTCCTGACTTGACACTGTTGTGCTTCGTTTCGCAATGGCACAGACAAGCTTTCTGAGCTATCTTGTTCGGACATCTAAACCGTGGTTTGGATACAACAGCAGGCGTGGGAAGCTTGTGATCACCCAACAGCTTTTCAAAAGCAAAATTTGTTTCCGTACAAAGAGGGCATGCTAGCTCACTGCGAGTATCTCCTCTTGATGAGGAGAGCGCTCACTTCCCACACTGCTCAGTTGACTGGATACAGCGTAATGATGAGATAATTAAGATTTGTTTAGAGGCCACAGGTTGACAAGGGAATGAAGCTGTCTGTACCAAGAGGAGGCACGTCAATCTGCTTGGCAGGGAAGTGAGTGTTGCTCTCTAGAAGGGATTGAAGAAATTTATTGTTCCACACATTGCGTGTTTTGCTCACCTTCTATTGTAGGTTGTAGCGTCAATTCTCCACCTGTTGTTGTAGGATGAATGCCCCATTATTGTTGGTAACAAAATCTATCCTGGATTTGGTTCCCTTGGGAATTAAATTCACGAGAAGGAAGGTTGGGAGAGAACTGGCAAAACTGAAATGAACTCAGCAAGTACTAGTGAGTAAGAAGAAGGATCCAAGAGCAATTGTGAGCGATTGTGAGTTGCGACCAGTTGGTTTACAGTTAAATTCCCAGCTGAGCCCAGGTGGTCTGAGATGAACCCAGCTTGGAGGTTAACCATAAACCGGCTGGTTTCAATTTGTCCCAGCTCACTCTCACCCTTTGATAGCTTTTGTATGTCGCAAAGGCATGTGGTCGACAATCAAAACAGATTTGAAGCATTCACTCGCAGAGCGGAAACATCACGCCTTCAGCTCCGAGGGCATGCATGCGTTGCGGATTAGAGAGCTAACATTGTGGGGATTGTGGCTCAAATGAAGAAATTGAGAGAGAGCTGGCATGTGGTCGACGATCAAAACAGATTTGAAGCATTCACTCGCAGAGCGGAAACATCACGCCTTCAGCTCCGAGGGCATGCATGCGTTGCGGATTAGAGAGCTAACATTGTGGGGATTGTGGCTCAAATGAAGAAATTGAGAGAGAGCTGGCATGTAACGCTATAATTTAATAAGCAGACAACAGATTGGCTACTGGAGTTGTGACTGCTTGTGTATCACTGAGGGCTGGAAAGAGAAACTGGGCTCACACAGGGTAAAGGCAGGTGGAAGTCACCTTGGGGGAGAGGTGCCTTCGATCAGCACTGGACATGAGAATGCTGATGATGATGATGTCGTCTCGCAGACGGGGCGACCGCTGGCGGTCCTGTTGCACGGTGCTCCCGGCAGTTACCGTGACTTCTCCGAGAACCTGATCCCCCGGTTGCAGGCTCGGGGCGTGGACATTCTCGCACCAAACTTCCCCGGTTGGTTTTTTTATTCACCCGCCGCGGTGTTGTAAAACTGGATTGCTTAGTAACACTGGAGAGGTTCTCTTGGTCGGTCAAGAGTGACATTCAGGGCCAAGTGCAGGTTCTGGTCTGAACCAGTTTTTATTTACACGGGGGTCTTGGTGAAGATTCAGCATTTGACTGACTTGAAACACTTCATAGGGTCAGCCAGGCAATCAGTCAGCCAGGCAATCAGGCACACAGTGGTTGTAGGAAATTGAACACATCCTCATCAGGAGGGCGGTGCGGCTGTCTGGGTCTACATGGAAAGTGGTCCATAGTTGCCAAAAACTTTATGAACTGGTGGGTCATGTGACCTACGTAAGCTGGATATCAAATATGAGCTCATCACAAGAGAAAGGTAATGAGGGCTCTACTGCCTTATGGTTCATGCAAAAAAGTGGACATTCTCGCGAGGATGTGTGATCAAAGCTTTGTAGGTTGCGTACCAAAGGGTTTTTCATGACTGCGCAGGTGCGCGCAAGTGTGATAATATGGCTCTTAATGCGTGTATAGCTATAGCATAAATATTGCCACATTTTGTGACTGTCTCCACAGCGATGTCAGTGCAATTCTGTGCTCTGCCTTGGGGGAAAGTTATCCTACTTTGTGTACTATTCACTTCATAATGCTTCTATGTTGCCTATCAAAAAGGTTGTCAGGCAAGAAGATAGAATCTCCCTGGAATGATTTACTGTATTTAACAAGCTTAATTATAAGGCATCAAGGTTACAGAGAAATGAGGACTATTTGAGCTGCTTGGGATGCATAAATGAGTTCCTGTCAGGGCTTACAGAACATGTTCCTGGAACTGCACTTACCCATGTTTGCTGCAGGGTTAAAAGTAGAGGTGTGCGAATATTTAAAACCTCGAATACTGGACGGATAGTGTTTAAAATTTGGGTGTATTTGCAGTGCAGTTCTGCCATTCAAAGAGAGTTTTTGAATACTCGATGTTTACAAATATTGAGCAGTAAAAACTGGCTCTGCCGCACAACGTGCGAATCTGATGAGTTGGCAGACAACTGGTGAACCATCTGTTTAACGGAATGGCTACGGTGGGACAGGGAACAAAATACATAGAGCGAGGGTTTGGCTAGCAATCATACATTTGGATAGCTGTCAAAGAGTGTACTTGCCCTCGCCATATGGGCAAGAACTTTTGGACAGATTGCACAGAGGCAATTTTATGGTTAGAGTGACCATTTTGTGCTCTTCATAGGTTGGTGGCATCCCGCCCCACCCAAAAAGAAAAGATTGCCATCCTCTATGCATGCATTTTGGCTCGCTGCATCCTGGTTCCTGTGATACTAGGTTGGCAGTTCCTCGCACTTGGTCTGGGTTCTTGGTTATGAAGGAACTTTGTTTCACAGTCAAGGTTGGGGGAGAGGTTAATTGATTGCTGATACATATTCCTTGATTAGATTGATTTCACCATTGCTCTGTTTTTGTTTTTCACAGGCCGCAGTTTCATTTTCCCCAACCTGTATTCCCTAGGTGTAATAGAAGAGAGAGAGACATAGCCACTTCTCCAGCTCACTTGCTAGAGCATAAGATGTTTTTTTTTGTTTAAAGGTTGAGGGTTTTCTTTTTCATATTCCTCTATTTCTTGTCCTCCTTCTATCAGGACAATGAAACTCTAATGGCACTCTTTTAGTACTGATAAGAAAAAGCACTCACCTATGCCTTAACCAAACTGTGCTCATAGTAGTAAACAGAACAGCTTCTGAGCAGTGGGACGTTGAGTAGAGCTAGGCAGAGAAATCGATCGAGGGGTGGCACAAATAGTCAGGTACTAGCCATCTCCAATGACTATTCACTATGACGTGTTTAGCGTCCTCCTGGTTGTGTGACAAATTTGTGTTCACCAACTGATGCTAATGCCAGCTGTAGTCACCATCATCATCACGTGCACTGTCACTGTATCGCAGAGGAAATGAGTTCCTGAAACGAATCGCGCAGATTTGCACGTCTGAATCGCCCATTTCAGTACGTGTAACATCGGCGTGTGGTTGCTTTCGCGGTCTGTCTAGCTGCATCGCATTTCAACCATAGAGTCGTTGTGTGACTATGTGAAAGGGATTAAGTGGCAAGAGCCTCATGCATTACTCGCATCAGGTAAGGAACTTGGGGTAGTGAATTCGCAGCGTACCTAATTTTTGTCCGAAAGCTGTTTGAAGTTGGATACGTCTCGAACGCACCAAGAAGTAGGGGAGTGACAAGTTAAATTGAGCGCATAGCACATAGTACATATAGTACGTATAGTACGTATAGTACATAGAGTACATAGTACACATAGTACATATAGTACGTATAGTACATAGAGTATATAGTACACATAGTACATATAGTACGTATAGTACATAGAGTACATAGTATACATAGTACATATAGTACATAGTACACATATTACATATAATACATAGTACGTATAGTACATAGTTAATAGTACATATTATTTGCAGACATGGCCTTCAGCCTGCGAAACAAGTTTTTCTGGCACACGGTGGAGGAACGCACGGCGCTGCTCGGGGATTTTCTCAAGAAACTCGGGGTCAACAGGTGCGTCCTGTCGAGTTCTCCCTCTGCCTCTCCACCGGCGTAGTGGTGCCCTCTAAGTCACTTGTGGGCTCTATGCATTCGCGATTTACGGCGTTTGCGTACATAAAGCTTACTAATGTCATTTTTTTGGTGTGCCTACAAACAGAGAAAAATGGCAACACTGCAAGCAGGCTGATATTTTATATTTTGAGGAAAGAGCGCAATGATGAACGCTGAAAAAAAAATGTTAAGGCTGATTCTTGTACTCACATTATTTCCTTATAAAAATGTTGCAATACTGGCAGTAGTACTAAAGTGTTTCGCCTCAAGGGCATGCTTTAACTTTCGAGAAAGGGCTACAAGCTTGTTTCAAAGCTTCAACACATTTACATCACGTCATTCTTTTTAGCCAGTTTGGGATCGTTGAAGATTTATACACAGCAAGAGTGCGTCAAGGTTTAGATATGAGCGGCAAAGCCCCATTCGAAGAACTGCTAAATAAAAGTGGACTCTGAAGAGATGGGAGGAGCAAACAAACCTCCTTGACCTTGTCATAAAAAGGCACCAATGTCCCCTTAAACACACTTTGATGATTATTTGTAATAAAGTGGGTTAGTCCGACTCCTCAGTGTTTCTAGGGTCTTCGGTGGCAAGAGACATATTTACCGGGTCCCTTGAGAGTGTCCCTTGTAATGAGGTTTTACCGTATCGAAAGGAGAAATAACGGCCAGGTCTGGATTGCTGTCTGGTCCGGCAAGGTATAACATCTCCTGACACCATAAGAGCCTGCACCAGACAGGTGCAGCTGTAACACTCCCTCACCAGAACAAGACTGGCCCCTCTGGTGTAGCATTCGGCGGAATCCTTTGGAAGAGGCCTTTGTCCTGCAGTGGACATAGATTGGCTGGTGATGATGATGATGAGGTGAGGCACATCTTTTAACCCAGCCACCGTATTTACATGAGTGTAGGAGGTCGCCCCATTTCTTAAAATTTGGAAATCTGAAGTTGAGTCAATCTGCAATCGAAACTGAAACGTGCACCGCCGACGATGGCAAGCCAAACAAGAAATCAGGAATGCAACGGCGTAGTTGCAACTGTGTGCTCACTTTTTGACTCTACCTGTCATTGCGTGTAGTAATTATTCAAAACATTCGTTCGTAATTGTTTTTTTTTTCTGCTCTTACTGTACTCGTATAGACGACGACGTGCTGTGGGGCTGAAGCAGCTGTTTTGGCAGCAGCAGCAGTAGTGAGGGCACTAGCAATGACGAGCTGTAGGTCAAGCGGCCAATATATTTTGGTTGTTGAATGCACTCGTATGTTCTGTATTTATTAAAATTCTTTTCATCGTGCGATGTGGGGGGATCGACCTACAATCGTGTAAATACGGTGCAGCGGCAATGTGCATTACAGTTTATGGAACAGAGCAGCAGTTACTGAAACTAGCTCTGTCGTCACGTCGCTTGGACAAAGCATGCTCTTTGCTTGTGGAGGTAGTTGAGAGGGCAGTGGTGAAACACGTACACTGCTAGGCATGCTCTGAATCATCAGGTGAGGAAAAAATTGATTTCAACTGCTGCTGCAATGTCTCATATACCTTTAGGCATAGTAGTGCCGATTTATAACGCAAAAAGCTTCGTTCAGAACTGGCGATTCTCTCCCTCCTCTACTCCTGTACTTGAAACACCCGCTAGCACTGTGAACCACTTAAAAATTTGTAGGGCCCAGCTAAAATGTTTTCTTTCTTGAGCTTACAGATGACAATTCCAATCGATGTAGTGGTTTTAATGCTGGCAGTATGGCTCCAGTTGCATGACAGATCTGTGTTGACAAACTGAATTCACTCCACCGCCTCTTCTCTGGTCCCTCCCAATACTCCCCGACTCCCGCCACTCTTGTTCCGATGCCTCACACAGCTAACGATGATGTCACCAAGGTTTTATGCGATAGTCATACAATGTCTTAAACTATGACAGTTTAGATATAGTGGTGATTAGGTGATAATGCATGGAAATCGTCCACTCGGTCGCATGTATTTCTAGGGGGACCCATTTTGCTAGGCAGATGTAGACATGCGCTACTATGTGTGCCTTTCAAACCCTCTCTGTGTCAGCTTGGTGATGCAAGGTCACGTGACGCACCAACACTTTATGCTGGATTGATTCCACCAGGTCGCGTGTAGCGTGCTTCTCTCGAAGCTGCCCCAATGTGCCTTGGGCATCCAGCGCTATTTCAGATGCCAGGGGAGGTAAAGACGGAAGACGTTGCTGAATTTGCTATAAAGTTTGTATTGCTGCTACGCACATCCCCACTCGGGATGATACAGTAATACCTCGTTAACTCGAACTCACATATCTCGAAAAATCTGCTAAGTCGAAATTTTCCGTGGCACCAAACCATTTCCTATACGTCCAATGTATTTGTTGCCCTTTATTTTTAAGTATCTTTGGGCCAAACTGCGGAAATCTCGAAATCTTGACTGAGAGGGGAACGAAAATTTCGCCGCTGCGGACCATTTCACAAGATTCGCGCGATGCTGCCGTGCCTGAGTCCCTCAATTTTTTGCTCGTTTAGCCGTGCCTACCACAGAGCCGATGTTTTCCCCGAACGTGAAGTCTGAGCCTAGAGGGATATCAACTTCGTCAAGCAACCCTGTGGCACGTCATGTGTCGGTAGAGACATGCGAGAGGTACAGTGTAATAGAAGATAGAGGTGTGTCGTGTGGGGAAAAACCCAATGGAGAGCGCACGTTCCTTTTGCGATGAAAAAAAATTGTATGGAGCGCAGGCTTTCCCAGGGAATCCCTGTTGCAGGCAGTGCCACCTAGAATTTTGTAAGCCAAACTCAACAGTTAGTTGAAGGGCTTTATAAACCTTTATGCCATAAAATAAAGAAATAGGACTAATTGACATAATAAATAAGAATTAGTCAACAAACAAAACTTCTGAACCTTTTGTTTGCAAAGAACCCTATATTTCATGGCTATTCGCGCAACTTTGCTTATCTCAAAAATCCGCTTATCTCGACATATTTTCTAGTTTTTACCGCTTCGAGTTAACGAGGTTTGAGTGTATATTCGTCAGTGATAATCTCGTACATCGTGGCTGCAGCTGCGCTGTAAAAAACCGACAAACTTCTTTTCCCGCAATCGTGCTCTTACAGGATCGACGCCCTGGTTGCCCACAGTGCGTCAATCTACCCGAGCCTGCGGCTACTGCTGGAAGGGAATGGGGGGCCCAAGGTCAAGTCCCTGGTGCTGCTGGCGCCAAACTCCCACATCACCCCCCAGTAAGCCCACGTGCTTCAAGAAGAATGGGTGTTGTTGCTGTGGTTTGTTTGTTTGTTCTCTTGCGCAAGAGAGCAGCAAAGGCCAAAGAGCTCCATTTTAGCTGTAATGGTTCAAACCAGTGCACAGTTAGGTACATGGCTAAAAAGAATCAAAGCCCCTTCGGTAACCCTTTGAGGGTCGACTTTTTTTTTAAAAAAACTTTCCCTGGTGGTCAAATTAGTTTATTGCGGATTTGGAATGTACAAAATGTCTAAAGTCAGGATTAAATGGTAAAAAATTATCAGGAACAGTATTTTGGGGTCAGCATCACTTAGAACTGAAAAATGTTCAATAGTATTTCAGAGTGTGGTATTCCTTGAACACAGGTCTACGCACAGTGCCTTATCGCAGTCTGCACGCATAAAGCGCATGTCCGAAAATGAGCTGTCTTCTTCCGAAGAACGACTGTCTTCCGATTTGGACTCGGTGACAGGAGCAAACTGAGAGTCAGAAGAGTCATCGCGGTCGGTGTCATCAGAGCGGGCAGTTTGTTGGGCCATATCGCCGCTTTGCCGTGCATCTGAAGAACTCGAAGGCAACCCAGTAAACGAGGAGAGCGAGAATAACTCATGCGCGCCGGTGATAAACAAGCTAATAGCAGCGCCAATATAGATAGAAATCAATTTCCGCCGCCCCCGCAACGGAGTCTCCGATTAGGCTACTTCAGTTCCAAGCAAGGAGGGCAAGAATACCTAGTGAGCGTGGGTAATAAACAAGATAAGAGCAGCGCCAATATAGATCGAAATCAACTTCCGCCGCCCCTGATAGCGAGCGCCGATCAAGTTTCGCTCGCCTCCGATGCGATCACGTGGTGAAACTGAAACCACGAAACTTGTTGACACATACAGACGCCGTAATGCGCCGAAGCCAGAGAGTTCTGTTTTTTACCGCAAGAAGGTAGCACAATCAAATTTAAAACACTTGTAAGTCCCAGGAGGTGGCAGCACCTCCCAGGGAGCATGCATCGTTAATATGGCGCGAAATTTCAAACGGATGCTCGAAATTGTACCCGTACGGCAAAGACCTTGTGGGACGGAAAACCGCCGCAGTGCACGTATGGCAAAAACCCCCAAAGGGTTAAAAGGAAGATGGTTAAAACGTGAAACTTTCTCCCGTGCAACCTGAGTCAGCGCCGAAGTCCACCATACACTCTCCCAAAGTCTAAAATCCGAACTTCCAAAGTCCAAAGCCAAAGTGAAACCATGCTTAGAAAATGTATTTCATCATCGTTATTGCTAACCATGTATAGTGCCAAACTATACTTTGTGTATTGTGAGAGGTTCGTTAGGTGTGCAGAGACATCCCGTTGTTATGTTATGTGGTGTGTGATTGATGATGTACCTATTGCATAAAGTTGGCTTTTCTGCAGCGTGTTTTACTCGGACGTCAACGCCATCAGTGAGGCATAGACAGCTTCGCTTTAGGAATAGAGGAGTGGATGTGGTGTGAGTAAAAAGTGATTCATGGGTGCGTAATGCCCCTAGTTTTAGAAAGTGAAGGGGATCATGGCAGTTGTGCTGCGAGTCAACCTGATGTTTTTGAGGGAGGAAACGCTAGCACCAAGTTTCATTTGTTTTTGATGAAGCCACGAAAGCAGAATAACTGCCAGTCCTAAAAAAGAAACAAGCTTTCCTTGTGGGGTTAACGGCATAAATTTGATCCTATGTGGAGAAAAGTCTATTTTAAGACATGAAATGAGATTTCCATTTCCATAGACAGCTTCGCTTTAGGAATAGAGGAGTGGATGTGGTGTGAGTAAAAAGTGATTCATGGGTGCGTAATGCCCCTAGTTTTAGAAAGTGAAGGGGATCATGGCAGTTGTGCTGCGAGTCAACCTGATGTTTTTGAGGGAGGAAACGCTAGCACCAAGTTTCATTTGTTTTTGATGAAGCCACGAAAGCAGAATAACTGCCAGTCCTAAAAAAGAAACAAGCTTTCCTTGTGGGGTTAACGGCATAAATTTGATCCTATGTGGAGAAAAGTCTATTTTAAGACATGAAATGAGATTTCCATTTCCATAGACAGCTTCGCTTTAGGAATAGAGGAGTGGATGTGGTGTGAGTAAAAAGTGATTCATGGGTGCGTAATGCCCCTAGTTTTAGAAAGTGAAGGGGATCATGGCAGTTGTGCTGCGAGTCAACCTGATGTTTTTGAGGGAGGAAACGCTAGCACCAAGTTTCATTTGTTTTTGATGAAGCCACGAAAGCAGAATAACTGCCAGTCCTAAAAAAGAAACAAGCTTTCCTTGTGGGGTTAACGGCATAAATTTGATCCTATGTGGAGAAAAGTCTATTTTAAGACATGAAATGAGATTTCCATTTTGCGGTGTAGTTTAAGTTTAGAAGGCCTTCGAAGCTGGCAGTGTGTGTTCCAGAATGAGTGGTGGCAAACTGGCAGCAGTACCAGGACAGTGTATCGAGATGAATGTCTCGCCCGAATCTGGGGAGGAGAATGAGACGGATTTGCAGTGCTGTTTGGCGTCTTATCTGAACTGCGATGTTCCATTCAAAGATAGGTACAAGCCAGGCACTTCCGGCACAATGCAGGGAGTTAAACATGTTGAAACACTGCACCCCGACCCTAAACCAACCTGAAAGATGCTAAGCCATCCTTATTTGCCAAAAGAAAGCATAGTACGTTGAGGAAATTATTTGCAGCAAGAAAAATCACCTGGTCTTGCAAAACTATTGGCACTGGTGGGACTCAAGCCCAGGTCGTCCGTGCCGAAATCTGGGACTCTACCCCTAATCTTATAAGGCCCAAATAGCGAGGGGTCTTTTAGCAGTTGCTCAAAACAATAGAGGGTGTGTTAGAAGCACTCCTCAGATGGTGCTGGATACGTACACGAAGAAGAACTTGTTGTTGAACGAGTTGGTGCATCTCGGTGAACCTTGAAGGAATTGTGCTCGTCTTGTCCTTCTTGAATGGGTTGTCATTTTCGCGCAAAGCCTGTGTGTAAGTACAGGACATGGTTGTCTTGTACCCACAAGAGAACAGGGTCTTAAAGGGACCCTGCAGCACTTACCATCGACTACTCGGAATGTCTTTTGGGGTAAAGTCTATTGTCCCAGCAATCCCCCTCCCCTCCCCCCCCAAATTATGAAAATTCGTTCACTATCATCGAAACTAGGCCCGGCGAGAAATCGCGCGTAATTGTTCCCTCTCAACTCGACCGCGGACAACGCGACGAAAGCTGCGCACTCTCTCCCAGAGAGGCTCGCGGCTTGCGGCATTTCCTTTGGCGGCCTTCAATATAGTATCACAGACCAGGGAGCTTTCTCCTTTTCTCCGCAAGGTGGAGGGCTCTGTTTCTGGTCCGGTGCCACACAAGAAAGCAGGCATGGCTGCCTGTTCGCAAGCGCGCGCTTACGGCATTTTTGAAGCGATAAACATTTGTTGTTGAGTGGTCTCGTTGAAAAGGGAGTTTTGAGTTTGTCACTAAAACTGTGCGCGCACTCAAAACACAAAAGAAACGCCAAAACTGTGCGTACAGGTCCAGGCATAGAAGGGGTTGGTACACAGCGCCGACAACAGTGGATCGTCACAGGAAATGCGAGAAATAAGCCACAAAGTTGACCAGTGACAGCCAATCAGACAGCCATGGCCGCAGGGACGTCGTTTAGGCCATGCCAGGGGTGCATAGTGAGGAAAATTGAAGAGAGCGCAGTTGGTTTTTCTGCGTCTTTCACGGCGATTTGCGCGCTCACCGCTCCACATGCATGTGTAACATTTAACTCGGGTATTCCTGGCAGTGTAATCTAAGCGTCGCGCAGGTTTACTTGCACTGCTCAAGGAATGTTGCAGGGTCCCTTTAAATTAACCCTTCTCTGCCTCTCCTTTCCTCGTCTGGGCACAGGGTCCTGAAGCCCCTGTGGGCGACGGACTGGATGATCGAGTCGTACCGCAACTCGTTCCTCCGGCCCCTGGTCTCGGGCCTGGTGCTGTTAGCGTGCTACTTTGGCTTCAGGCCCAACAAGCCCGTGGTGCAGGACGTCCTCCTTTCGCTCACCACCTACAAGCTGTCCGGCTTCGACAGAGTGAGCACGGGGAACGCCCCCGAAGGGAGAGCGGGCCAGTTACGCTTGAGACGGAGGGGAGCTGGTCTGAAATCATAAAAGTCTTTGTGCAGTTATGATGATGAAAATTGGGGGACATACGTAGTTTTTCATTATAATTGAAGATATAAAGTTTGTTATATAAGTTTGTTATAAAGTCAAATGAGCTAGAAGACGATCAGAAAACCCGCTTTCACATTTTCTGATCGTCTGCTACACCATTTGGCTCCTTCCTACCGTGAATCCCAAACGTGCGTTTCGCTTTGAACACCCCAGGTGGTGCCGTCGTTCCAAGATCAACTTGCGCTGGCTTGCACGACAAAATCAGCCGCCATTTTCCCATAGGCGAAAATCGTTTTTATTTATTTTCAATATAACCAGGAAAGTACCGTAGTTTTTCCAGGTGTCAAACAAAATAGACCACAAAATGCGACCTTCGTGTGAAGTTTGAGCGCAAACAGAGCGGCGGTTCGTTCAGAAAAAAATTTCTAAAGTGTTCCAGTTATCGTCGCACCACCCTGTACAAAGAATGTGGGCACAGTGCAGGGAGAAAAACCATGAAATTCAACCTTGAACATCCAAGTCAGGTGTACCTCGACAGTGGACTGCTACGGCGGCCCTGTTCATTTTTGGGCATGGCCCGGCAATGGACCACAAAGGGTTTTAATAAGGACCTGAAAAGAGAGATGCGTATGCTGGCGTGAGTCTCAGCTGACCTGTCGCTTTACGACTGTGCGCTGCTTCAGTTGTGATGTCATGGCGGTGTTTCGGTGTTTAAACAGTTTGAGTTTTATCGAGAGATGACGGTCGCTCGATTCTTTTTCTTCAAAATAACTTCCTGTTAACCGATGCACTGGGTTTTAGCTTCGAATTATCGAGCAATTTCTTCTATTGAATCGCATGGAAAATGGGGTGGCTGGAACCTACAGCATTTTTGCGATTCTACTCTCTCCTACTTTCAAGGGAAAAAAAAGGGCTATATTGCATGTGAATCTAAGTGCCCCTTTTTCTAAGCAACCATCGCAAGGTGGATTTCAGACGCATGTGAGCAGGCCAGTGTTAACGTTTGGCCAAGTCAATTATAACGTTTTCAATTGGAAACCACTTCAACGAAACGGAAGACGACCTACAGGGCAATACTGAGAGCGGCGGCCTAAGCGGCACAACAGTCTCGAATGGTAGTGAGGTTGACTGAGTATCATACGTAAGCAGTGGCTTCGCTGTCTGTACCCATTTTTTTGTTGAATGTTCACCTCATAAGACATTATACAGTCAAACCCGACTGCAACGAACCCAGATAGAGCGAATTATGCTATATATCAAACAAAAATGAATCAGTTGCGGAAATACACGCGAAAAACATTCCTTATAACGAACTTCACATCTGATATACTGAACTCGGCGTGCCTAGAATGCCCGCCAAAATGCATGGCCTCGGAGTGGCGATTGAGATGTGGATTGGCCGCGACCACTGAGCAAAGGCCGCGACTGAGACATTGCGCCTCGTATGGAGTGACATGACGCCTGACACTTTCCGTAACTGTTTCCGACGCGCGGAACTCACGACCGAACCCACCCAGTCAGTGAGTTCGGATCAAGACGGCAGCTCGCTAACCTTCCTGATGCGGTGCCGAAAGGAGTGTCCTTCGAAGATTTCCTGAGTGTCGACGACGACCTTTCCATCACTGTAAGCCCCTCGGACGCGGGCACCATCAGCAGCACCGTCGTAATGCTGATGAAAAGCGCCCAGGAGGCAGAGGATGTCGCGAGTGAAAGCCGTCCGACGCCTAATGAAGTGCTTTCGGCAGTCGGTGTCCTCCGGCAATATTTTTCCGATATTGGAGTACATAGACTCGAACTGGTGCAGTCAAAGTCTCGTGTAAAGAATGCTGTGCTAGGTGACGCTGCCAAAACGAAAGGGAAAACAAAAATCACCGCTTTTTCGAAAGTAGGCAGTTGAGGCGTCAAGGCGGAAAGTAGCTTTATTATTTGCAATAAATCGATTGTTTTGTGTATGGTAATGACATACTTTATTTTGTTCATTTCTGCATGCGGGGATGGAAAGGTGATTCCCACTTATTGCAAACTCGTAACAATAAATTCGTTATAGGTGGGTTCGGCTATATCGAACTATTGGATATATCGAACTAATCATGGCGCATACCCTCACTTTGGGCATGGCGAGTATTTTCGGAAAATAGGGGGTGCTTAGAATCGAGTAAATGTGGTAACTTCCAACCAAGCGAAAATTCCAATTAAGCGACTTCGAATGATCAAAATTCGGCTGTACAACACTAAAAGGTGCATCCTGACTGCCAGCGTGCCTCCAGATATCCACTCATTCTCACATCCTGTTACTCAAACAGTGCCCTCAGTTTGGCTTGTGCATACCTCGCCACGGCCTAGCAGAATTTTGTAAACAATCGCCGTGAAGTGCACGCTCCTTCACTTGCTTTGTGCATTCAGTGTCTTTCTCTTTTGAATGGTTTGAACAGTACAGGGCGACTTGTGCGTCGCTTCTAGGCCTCTTTTGTCATTTTGAACCACTCAGCCTCGTATTTATGTACCCAGAGAATTTTTAATGTGAACTGTAAAATGATTTACATCCTTTCTGTCTATAACAAACTCCCTTATACGCTATCAAAAAAAGAGAAAGACACCCTTTGAAAGGGTGTAATTGATTATAAAACACCCTGTAAAGGGTGTTTTGTTGTGTTTTTGCTAAGGTTGTGTAACAGTATTGAAAAACGAAACACCCTTAAAGGGTTTTTTCCTTCTTTTCTTTGCTAGGGTGTATGGGTGTTATTTTTAGACCGTGATTTACACCTTTAGTGGTGTAAATCATTTTACAGTATGAGAGCAGGTTCTGTACTGTCCCGGAACTGCTCAGAACCAGAGTACATTGTAAAATTATTTACACCCTTGAGGGGAGTTCTCACTGTCTATAACTAACATCGATCATTACACCCTAGAAAAAAACACTACAATACACCCTCCTAAAGGGTGTATAGGGTGTACTAACACCTTTACACCCTAGCAGAAAAAACAAAAAAACACCCTTTTAGATGAAGTTTTCCCATTAATAACACCCTTTAAAAGGGGGTGTAAGGGTGTTAGGTGTAGACAAAAAGGGTGGAAATCATTTTACAGGGGTAGGCAAATGAGAGAGGAGAGGCCAAGTGTCTGGCATGCTGTGCAGGGTGGTGAGAAGCTCCTGGAGGCGGTGGCCCAGAGGCAGCTGCCCACCCTGGTGGCCATTAGCAAGAACGACCGGCTGCTCTGTTACAGGGTGCTCATGGGTGTCTGCTCTGCGCTGGGGGCCTCTCCTGAGGACCTCTGGTACTACGACAAGGAGGGCAAGCTGACCACACCTGGTGGGTGGCAACACCTGGGAAGGGCTCGGGGGACACGAGCCTGGTGTTTTTAAAGACGATGGTTTTGCTTGGCCTACTTTAAACCAATAATTTTGGTCTGTCTGTCTGTCTGTCTAATACCCCTGTCACACGGGCACTTTCAGTCGCCATTGAGTCGATCCGGATCGAGCTGAATCCAGATCGGGCGCAGCTAGTACACGGCAGTTTCAATCGCGATCGAGCCCAATCCCGCTCGAACTCAATTCTGGTTTCCCAAGCGCGATTGAGATTTCCAAGTGCGATCGGACGAAAGCGGTGATACTCTTGTCCCCGCTGACTAATGGCGCAGAAGTTGACAACTTCAGCTAACACCAAAAATTGTATAAAATAGCTTGACCCAAATAAGCGTGTGGTAACAGTCATATAGTTACGTATACCTACGATCCAGCAAAGTTACCAGACGCCGGCCGCGAAGTAAATTTTTGGCACCGTCTGGCGTACGTGAGTGTGACCGGTGCAACTTCTCAATTGGAATTGAAACATGCCATGTAGCAACGGCGGTGCGTTGAGCACGCTCGAAAAGTCAATCGTGCTCTGTTCAATCCAGATTGCAAGTGCCCGTGTGACAGGGGTATTACTCTCCGTCTCTCGATCCAGCCACCCAGCTAAAAGATAAAAGAATTCCGAAATGAGGAGCTCATATACGCGAAATTTTTCCAAACCGATAAGTCTGGGAACACAATTTGTACTTGTCAACATTGTTCAGCAAAAAGAAAACATTAGGCACATTTGAGGCAAGACATTGATACATAAGTGGTATTTGCAGTGTTCTTTTAATTAAATATTCATGGCTACTTAATTTTTGCGATAGCAAATAAAAAATACACGAAAACAATGTGTTCACCCAAAAATACAAGAAGTGCTCGCGCCTGACCCTGGACTTCGTTGTGACAGAGGAGGTTTCTAGTAGGTGGCTTGCCAGCAGTGGAACGTGGGAAAATTGAATTGGCGTAAACAAACCTCTACCATGTTTATTGTTGGAGAGGCGAGACTGCAGGAGAAAAGCAGTGGCCAGGAAAGAGAATAGGGGCATTTACGTGGCGCGGTGGCAAGAGGCTATTGTCTTTTGGTGACATTTTCAGTGAAGTGAGCAAATGCACAATTTTTTCCGTTGGCACCTTTTTTACAATGGCAGCTGTGCATTGCGGGTTGTCTATACTTCATGTGGGCGTGGCTGAAAACCACCAAGCATGCTTCACTGCGCACTCGCAAGTAATGCGGTGAAGGGCAGCCACAGAGTCGATGCCACAGGGACTGAAATTCCGGTAGACGTGAAACAGAAAAGACAGGTGAGCAGTTGCGGTGGTGTGGTGCAAATTGACTGCGTCAGCACAACAAGGACAAAAGCTGGTCACACCTGGTGGGTGGTGACACCTAGGAGGGGCTTTAGAGACAAGAGTTTGACTTCTTTTCTTTGGCGCTTTTTTTTTTTACAGCAGTAGCTGTGCTGTGCGAGTTGTCTGTGTTTTGTGTGGATACGAAACTTCACTTCACCTCAGCTTCATTTCACAGTCCTTGCCATGCGAGCACTCCTGTTTTGTTGTAACTGAGGGGAAAGTGCATTGGCGCAGCACCGAGGAGACAAGAACTGAGTTTTGATAGACATTTACTAAGAACACAACGTTATCATTTTTTTTTAATTTAGGAAATATTAACTTTGGTTATGTTAACTTAGGTTTACACAGTTTTTATTTTGTGACTTATGGCATGAGTCACGGCTGAAGTACATAGTAGTCAAGCACGTAAGAACACTGCTTCAACTTTCTGTCAGCAGATGGCTGGCTATAATCCACTTGCCCTGTTTGCCTTCACGTCAAGGGCCAACTGTGGGCCGCTTTTTGATTCACAGGGCCTATGGAGAGTTTTTTAACTAGCATTTCAGGGGCCATGGAGGCAAAAAAAAATCGCCGCATATCTGCTCCTTTCGTTGCAAATGTCAACAAAAGGTGATGTGTTTTGCTCAACATTTCCCTAGTAAATGCCTTCCTTCTCTTTCCCGCTCACCTTTCATGCTGTTCCTCTCCTGTCACACTCCTGCCAAGATGAACACTCTAGAGGTTTGCTCGAGTAAATTTAAATTTACCTCGTTTCCACCGCACCAGTCCGGGGGCCCCGATGCCAGCGCTGCCGTACTGCGGAGACGCACGTGAATCGAGGCGCCCTACTTCAACGTTTATTGAACTACATTGCCCTTCTCCACGTGCCTTCCAGACGGAACGGGGAACATATCTAGTGAAACCTTGCATAGCTGTTTCTTGGGGAACAGCGCGAACTAACAGGGACACAAAAAGAAAGAAGTCGACAGGACTAGCGCTGACTTTCAACTCGATTTATTGGAAAAGACGTAACTACTTATACATACACAGAATCCTCCTATGTATAAGTATGTATAAGTAGTTACGTCTTTTCGGATAAATCGAGTTGAAAGTCAGCGCTAGTCCTGTCCACTTCTTTCTTTTTGTGTCCCTGTTAGTTCGCACTGTTCCCCAAGATGCAAGTACACCAACTCGCCACCCTGCTACAGTGCATAGCTTTTGCAGCTTGATTTCTTGATGAAAAATAACGCCAGAAGCTATAGTGGCGCAGGCAACAGCAGGCGACGGAGCAAATTTTTTTTCTCCAGTAGATGTTGAATTTGCTAGCGCAAAAATCAAGTATCCATAAATTTTTATTAAGCAACACTGCAAATATTACTTACGTATTGATTTTTTGCCTCATATTTGTGTAATTTCTTGTTTTTGTTTAACAATGTTGACAAGTACGAACGTTGCCACCGCACTTCGACACGTAGATTTGGCTGTGGGTATATAAGCCTATTGTGCAGCTTCAGTTTCACTTTGGCCGGCTGGCTGAATGGAGTCACAGACAGACAGACAGGCAGACCAAAATTTCTGTGTTTAAGTAGCCCAAGAAAGACTTTAAAGAACACAGCTTTGTTTAATTTCAAAGAGCTAGGCTCCAGTACCTCATTCAGCTCCATTCCAGCCATGAAAGATATTTTTTGATCGAAAAGACGCAACTCAAATTTTGCGCTGCGGTGGCACGTTATGGACAGGAGTGGTATCACATGAGTCAGCACGAAAAATATTTTTACGTATGTGTTAACTGCATGTTAACGTTCAAGTGATGTGATCAAAGGGAACTAGAGGCCCCACTACACTTGTCCTGTCGTGTGTCTTTGCGATGGTTTGGGTTGGCGCCTGCTAATCGCACAAACATGATTCTGTGACGTCATAGAAAAGTTGCTGGAAAGTGCCTAGGCAGCCTAGGGAGAAAGGGCCTAAGGCACCATAGGGAGAAGGGCCTAGGGAGAAGTGTCCTAGGATTCCTAGGAAGAAATGCCTAAGGAAAAGGCCTAGGGCACCCGCCAATCGCACAATCTAGATTCTGTGACGTCGTAGAAAAGTTGCTGGAAAGTGCCTAGGCAGCCTAGGGATAAAGTGCCTAAGGCACCATAGGGAGAAGTGCCTAGGGAGAAGTGTCCTAGGATTCCTAGGAAGAAATGCCTAAGGAAAAGGCCTAGGGCGCCCGCCAATCGCACAATCTAGATTCTGTGACGTCGTAGAAAAGTTGCTGGAAAGTGCCTAGGCAGCCTAGGGAGAAAGTGCCTAAGGCACCATAGGGAGAAGTGCCTAGGGAGAAGTGTCCTGGGATTCCTAGGAAGAAATGCCTAAGGAAAAGGCCTAGGGCACCCGCCAATCGCACAATCTAGAGAAAAGTTGCCGGAAAGGGCCTGGGGAGTTACCACTGCTTCACACGTTCTCTTTAATATCTTCACCATTTGTTCAAAGTCTGCGATAAAATTGGTACCATTGTTATTGGGACAAATGGCCTTTCCAATGAACCAGACTTGTATTTTGTCTTCAGGGCCCCTTTTACTGGGACACTGAAGTGAATTTGTCAAACTTCTGTTTTAATTTCCATTGCATGGACAGGCTCAAATAAACACGCTTTTTATCATTTACCTGATAAAGCGGTAGAAAGCAGGTAAAGCAGTCGATTAAGCAGTATTTAATTTATAAAGCCTGAAAGAAGAAAAAATACCATGCAACATTTGTAGCGGTCACAACAACGAACAGGAGTGATGTGCATTCGAGATGCAATGCGAATGGACAATGTTCAAGATTGCAACTCGAATCAGTTTTAGTTTCGGTGCTGTGAAACAACATGCTTGGCATCTGACGTTATTGTTGGCTGGGCATTCTCGATATCTCAGTAATCGGCATACCACGCTTCCGCCATGTTGTTGGCTGTAAAGTGCGTCAGATAAGCCTAACAGCATGGCTTAGAATCGTAATGATCATTAATGAGGCGTACGTCATAGAGTTTCATACTAATACACACTAGAGGGAAATCTGGCGCCACTGTCTAGGGGAGCCCGCGCTTCAGCGAGCATTCTGTCGTGTACCGGGCAGGCACGTTCCACTTGTCCTTGGCATGGCACTCGAACAGGCTGAAAAGTTGGCTCTGGCTGCAAAAAACCAACACTATTACTATAGAAGGTTCATTAAAATTGCTTTGTTATTATATAAAATTGAACCTCTAAAAAGATTAATTCGTCAGTGATTATGTAGAATTTTCATGCACGATGACAAGAAAACAAGAAAAAATGTTACCCTTTTGGTTCATTTTGGCCTCGAGACAGGAAAAAAAAAAATAAAACACTGTATCTAGAGTTGGGTACATCCAACGGAACCCAAAATTGAAGACTAGAGTTACGTCCAACGGAACTTTAAGACAGTTTCTAGAGTTACGTCCGACAGAACTTTAAGCCAGTTTCTAGAGCTACGTCTGACGGAACTCAGAATTTAAAACTAGGGTTACATCCGAGGGAACTTTAAGCCAGTTTCTAGAGCTACGTCCGACAGAATCCAGAATTGAAAACTAGAGTTACGTCCGAGGGAACCTTAGGCCAATGTTGTGAGTTACGTCCGGCGTAACTTAAAGCACACAAAAAATTTTACAGCTAACGGCACCAAATACCGTGATGCTCTATATGTGTAATCTACGCGCAACATTATTGAAATGGTCGCTTGTATGATACATGATGTAAATTCGAAAACACAAAGGTTGCTGCTTTATGGCCAAACTGGTTCAAAATGAGTAAATCACAGTAAATCCCTGGGACGTAACTCTAGTTTTCAATTCTGGATTCTGTCGGACGTAGCTCTAGAAACTGGCTTAAAGTTCCGTCGGATGTAACCCTAGTTTTACATTCTGAGTTCCGTAGTTCCGTAGAACGTAGCTCTAGTAACTGGCTTAAAGTTCCGTCGGACGTAACTCTAGACACTGCGAAAAAAAAAAGCCATATGGCTAGCTAAGCCAAATAGGCGAGGAACGTCACTAGCGGCAATGGCGCCACCCACGGCGGCCCGCGACTGTAGCGACAGATTTCCCTCTAGTATATACTAGTACAAAACTTTATGGCGTACGTAGCTGGTGAACATCCTCCTCATCATTGAAGATGCTTTGCCCCACCTTTGGAGCTTGCCTGGCTCGTTCGTGCCTGTATCGTAAAAGTCGTGTTTGCGCCCGGCTGATTGTAGGCTGATTCCGCACTGTGCTCTCAAGAAGCAGTCGTTTATGGCATCACCACGCCAACGAGAAGCCGCCAGCGCTTCAATGTCAGTCTGCACGCGTTCAGCAAACTCACTCGTGGAGAAATGAACGTTACAGCGCAAAAATAGTGAATTCAGTGTAGAAAACGGTACCCAAAAACAAATAAATCAACTTAAAAAACAGACCATACTCTATCGGGGATTCGAACTTGCAAATCGCAAAACAAGGCACCCAGGGCTTTAGACCACTTGGCTAAAATACACAGTGCCTGAGGAGGGGGAATATATTATTTTACCCTTAGTTTCAGCATTCCCAGCCACTTAGATGACTACTTCATGAATAATGCATGTGCAGTAAGCGTCCCCCAAATTCATAGAAATATCTCAGCTCTAGCGACTGCATTCCTTAGGGAGAAAAGCGATAGCAAATGTGTGGTCGTGCTGTTGACTGCTGTGCTAGTTCACCCAGCACAAAACGTGCCTCCCACACCTTGGGTTTACGCTTTACAATAAAAGTTTCGGTTGATTTTAATTCCTTAGTACTTGTATTAACTTCGCTGACTATTCTCCAGCCTTTAATTTGCCCTTAGATTTTTGTACTTGCGTACCAGTCAGTGAAGCATTGCATGTGCACTTGTGTGGAGCTACTTGGACTTCATAGACTTCACTAAGCTTGACACAATCTACAAACAAACAAACTAAAGGCACATTCTTCCAGGCACAAATCGTGTCATGGCTTAGTTTCAACTGAGCAAATGAATTGCGATGAACTGCCGGTGGCTGGCCCACTGACTCTGTCGGAGGGTCGGCGAGACGTGCAGTAGCACACTCAACCCAAGCCATCTCGATGGAGCATCATACGAAACGCCATAGGAAAGTGCAAAGAGGATGCAGAGAGGAGGACAGCACCTTCAAATTGATTTTTCTACTCAATAAAGTCGCGTAAACGGACCGAGAGTGGTTGAAACATGGTCGAGGGACTCCAGACTACAATTTGCTCGAGGAATTCTACAATGTTTACAAATAACTTCAGTGTCCCTTTAAGTAACTCTGGCATCATGGGGCTTGTGCAGTCCGGTGTGGTTCTTTTGGTTCACCATGTCATGCTTTTCTTGCCTTGTAGTATCTCCGTTTACCTTGGTTGTGGCTCAGCTTGACCTTCGACCTTTGTTGACCCCTCACAGGCACATCTGGGAGCTGGCTGAAAGTGCTGAGTTTTGAGCACGGCACCCACTACCCGTTCGTCAAGCATCCAGACATCTGTGCTGACGAGATCGTGCACTTGCTGCAGCGGATGGGCATTATGCGCTAATTGACGTCAACCACGTGCTAGCTATTAGTACGACGAGCAAGTAGTTTAGAAGCAGCTGTTTTGTACACACTGTGAAATGATTTACACCCTTTTTGTCTACAAGTGGCACCCCTAAACCGTATTAAAATACAAAGAAAAACACCCTTTGGAAGGGTGTAATAAATGACAACACACCCTTTAAAAGGGTGTTTTTGAAGGGGTGGTCTTGCTAGGGAGTAAGGTATTATTGACAAAACACCCTTTAAAGGGTGTTTTCTTTTGTTTGTTTTATATGGTGTAAGGGTGTTGGTTAGTGACAATGACAATTTCCTTTTTTGAGGGTGTAAATGATTTTGCAGTGTAGGAGGCAGGGTCCTCGGCACTTGCACGAAAGATCAACGTTAGACTGCCGGACTGCTTAACACCTAGCTGTTGCAACGAGGTGTCGAAGTGTGCCTAATGCTAGGGTCTTCTACTTGGTGCTGCTGGGAGGCTGGAACGAACTGCCCAGTCTTGTGGCTCGAGTAAAACAACGGCGTGGGGTGTTTGCTGAACCACGTGTTGTTCTCAGCTTTCTAAGGATGGAATGATGGCATTTTGAGAGCATACATTGTGACATCACTGCTCACATGTTTTTTTCGTGCCCCACTCAGTGATTTTATGTGTGAGATGCATCTAGCGACAAGGACAAGTCTTTTTTTTTTTTTTTTTCCTGAGTAAGCTAAGGCAAAGGTGCTTTGTGTTTCAGGGTCTCTTTTTCACCTTCCAAAAATTGGTGGGGTGTTTAACGTACCAAAGCGCGCCTGGGCTATTAGCGGGCTGTCGTTGAAGGGCTATATATAACTTGTGCCGAAATCGTGGCGCAGACATATTTTTGCCACCATCAGAAAAACTACCTACGTGGACGGGATGAAACCCGCATCGTTGGGCCCTGCCGGGTCTCTAAAATGAGTCCTGTTTGAGGTTTTGTAGTCAACAACAACACATGTGATATCTCCTGCTCTGCATTTGTGCTTCCTTCAGGACTGGTTTAATACAAACACAGTGTACAGTCACCTCCAGCGAGAGCATCAAACATGTTGCATTTGCTGGGATCCATTTTCTCATCTTGTCTGTACCTAGTCTGTCGATCCTGGTGTCCTGCCATACATAAAGCAGCGGTGGAGTAGCCACTTATGCTGTGAAATACTTTTTGTTGCATTCGGGACTGTAAAAAAGGTTGAATGGAGAAACACTAGGAATTCCATTGCAATTATTTTGTCATATACTACATGGAGCAAGGTTTTAGCAATTCATTATGCACGTTCAGCAGTGATCCGCACTGCGGTGCATCAGTAGGGGCGGGATGGTGCTGCATAGCTGGAGTGGAAAGCGCTTAAGCCTTCAACACTGGGAACGAGGACCAGAAATGTGACAGCAACGCAGGACGAAGCGCAACTCGCTACTTATTTAAACGCATTAAGCATATACAGGGTGTCCCAGCTATCCTGCACCAAGATAAAAAAAAAGAGCAACGGTGTTACTCGAACAAAACCTAGCATATATAATGCTTCCAGTGCAGTGGAGTATCAGCCTGTAATTTTGCATTAATGAGAATTATAATTAATTATGTAACTCTAGAAGTACTGCCCTAATCATTGAAGTGTCAATGAGGCACTTGTAGGTACCTACGAGACACAGACAAAACAAATTTATGTGGCCATAGCTGGGGCGATTAGGCTGGCAACGTCTTCTTCGTTGTCCGTTGGGCAGCAGGGCCCCTTTTGGGCAGGGGTCCGGTGCCTTCGGCCAAGCGGGCCAGGTCTTCTTGAACTTGGGGGTTTGGGTCACGCAGGGCGGCCTCCCAGCGCGCCTCGCTGCTGATGCTAAGGAGAATGGGATGGGATCGGTGCCTGGATAGTGGGATGCTATCACAGGCCCATATGATATGGGATAAGGATGCGTGAGGGAGCGAACAATATGAACATGCGTATACGTAGGTGTCGGGAAAGATCGCACACATGATGGCAGGGGTTGTGAAGAAGCGGGTATGGAGCTGCCGATAGATGACCGCCAAGGATCGGGATAGAGATGGGTAAGGGGGAGGAGGAAAAATGGCACGCTCCAAGCGGTAATGGGCGAGGATGTCCCCGTATGTGTGCAGCCTATCCCGTAGAGTGAATATCTCACTACCACTGGCGGCGCCAACGAGCCCTCGGAAGACGAAAGCTCGAGCAGCTTCGTGGGCCGCTGAGTTTCCAGGTGGCGCGGTATGGGCGGGAGCCCAGATGAGAGTGAAAGAGCGAGCTTGAATGTTCTGTGCCTTCAAAAGGACTGATAAAGTTGCTGGGGAAACTCTGGCGTAAAGGAAATTTAGGATGGCTGATTTAGAGTCACTGATAATATAGTTGTTTGAAGGTGGGGACTGTGCGTCATAGGCAACGCGATGGCGATCTCTTTTCCCGCCATGGGAGATGTCGTAGGTAAGGAGGCGGAAGCCAGCTGGACTTGTTTTGAGTCAGCCACCATGGCTAGAGCAGCCGCTCTGGTAGGATAGGTTGCTGCATCTGTGTATAGCGTTGGGGGAGCCTGGAGGGTACGCCTTTTCAAGGGCTTTCGCGCGAGCCAGTCTGCGATCCTCCTTGTGTACGGGATGCATATTTCGCGGAATAGGTTTGATTCGGGGCGTCTGGCGGATTGAAGGGGGGATGTCTACCGATTGCTGATAGTTGCAGGTGGGTGGTGAAAGGCCTAAGGAAGCAAGCAAGTGCAGACCGGTGTGACTCTTAGTGAGTTTTTCTAATTGGGCGGTGCGTTGCGCCTCAACTATCTCGTCAAGGGAGTTGTGGACACCCAGTGTAAGGAGGCGGCCGTTGGAGGTTTTTGGAAGGAGTCCGAGGGCTATCCTGAAACATTTATGTATCAAGCCGTCAATTTTGATTCGTTCACTTAGCTTCATGGTTAGGAAGGGGGTCGAGTATGCTATTCGAGACAGGACAAAAGCTTGTATGAGTCGAATGAGGTTGCCCTTCTTGACACCCTTATGCTTCGAGGCTATTCGAGATATTAGTCTCGTAGTTTGGTATACCCCACGTTCAAGTTCTCGGATAGTGTCCAGGTTGTGTCCCTTGCTATGGAGGTGCAAACCAAGGACCCTGATGGTGTTGACGGTAGGTATGATGTTGCCTGCTTGGGTGGTAATCGAGATGGGGGGGGGGGTCATGTGCGTTGGGCTGAAAGAGGAAAAACTCGGACTTTTGTGGAGAGCAGGAGAGGCCGTGGCAAGATGTGTGTGTTTCGATCATTTGGGTAGCTGTTTGATGGGTGTCCTGAATGTGTTCGTCCGAACACTTGGAGATCCAAAGAGTGATGTCATCTGCGTAAAGGGAATGGTGGAGGTCCGGGAAGGTCGATAGTAAAGGAGGAAGGTCTTTCATAGCGATATTGAAAAGAAAGGGTGATAGCACCTAGCCCTGGGGAGTGCCACTGCTTCCCAAACTGATTGAGGACGTTTTAATGGGACCCAGGTGCTACGAGAGAAATCTAACTGTGGTATTTTCAGGGACGAACTAATTGCGTACTCATTTATTCTGACTGATAAAGAAACCCCGCGAAATATGAAAAATACCACGTGACGGCGCTGATGTGTGCATCATAATCCAGCGCCCTCAAATAAGCTGATTGAAAGCAACTGCTTTGCCATCACATGTCCAAAAAGACAGCGCATCACCTTGATAAGGGTATGCATGGAAGGAGCAGCATCAGCAAGTTTCATAAAATGCGTGTGGGAGATAAGGCACAAACTGGTCGTGATTTCTTCTTTCTTCATTATGGCCAACTCAGATGCAACCTGTTCAAAGGCATCGCTTTGCAATACTTACGGGAACGCCACATATTTTTCATATTTCGCGAGTTTTCTTTATCAGTTATAATAAATATGTACGCAATTATGTAGTTCTTCACTAAAAACACCGCAGTTAGATGCCTCTCGTGGGTACCCACAAGTTCCTCATTGACACTTCCATGGTTATGGCAGTGCTTCTCCAGTTAGAGATAATTCATTATAATTAATTAAATCTTATTAACGAAAAAGTTACTGGCCGCTACTCCACTGTACTGGAAACATTATGCACTAGGTTTTGTTCGAGTAACGCCATTGTTCTTTTTAAAAATCTTGATGCATGATAGCTGGGACACCCTGTATAAAAAAACGGTGCTTGTTAGAAAAAATTTCTTGAAACACGTGGGATTACTATCGTGCTTTAGTGGCATGGATCGATCGAGTACATGCTCACTTCTTAGTGTGATAGGAATTATATTTCTCTCTTTGATAAGGTGACCGATGGAGTGCTGGCATAGTCTCCTTCTTTTCCAGACACCACGCTATATTTATCTCGCATGGTTGCTTGTCTTTTGCCCTCAGGGGAACTGATGTTTACATATATTCCGACGTGCATTCACATCTGCCACAATGCGTTGCTAAATTGCTAGGTGCTTTTATCAACATGCACATGTAAGTGCGTGTGTTCCCTGAGCCTTTAGGTGGGGCAGCAACCAGTGTGGCTGATGTTTGATATGCCACAAGGGAGGGGTATCTTATACACATCACCTTGTTCAACCTGACGGACTTGCAAGAGCATCTTAATTTATTGGGTGGTGAAAGGACAATACTCACGGCGTGTGTACCTACCACTGTTTTTAGGCTTTGGGAAATACTGTGGACTTATGGGAACTCTATCGGGGCGCAGCGAGCCAGGGCTTGGAATGGCTGCCTGTAAATACATCGCTCTGCGGCAACATCTTGTAAATACATCACTCCATCGTCGCCCATTGTTCGCCTCATCATTGTCCTGCTGCCACTTAACATTCCTTCCCCATCATCTTTCTGCTCCTTCCCCAGCATGTGTGCGGGCGTGCGTGTGTGTGTCTGTGTGCGCGTGTGTGTGTGTGCATGCGTGCGCGTGTGTGGTGTGTGTGTGTGTGCGTAAGATAGAGAGAGAGAGATGTCACCCAGAGGGATGGTGCAGCGGACTGTGCCGTATGGGAGATTAGCCACCAAGAGACGGTGCGGTGCGATAGTGGTGGAGGAGGTTGCCAATAAAGGTGTTGGTTTGACGGAGCGGCCCATGACACCTGACCAATTACTTTCTCTCAGGGGCCCCTTTCAGTTCAGTGGCCATCTTCCTCCTCAGTGACCATTTTTTGGTTCATCTTTCCATCTCCATTTCCCTCATCCCGCGATGTCGCCTCGCTCGTCACTCACATTGACTGGGACGCCTTCCGCATGGCTCTGGCCTCCCACTCCTTTGAGTCGTATGAGGACTGGACGTCGGGCATTGCCGCTGCGCTTTCGAGCAGCAGTCGCCGTGCTCGCATCCGTCATCCGATCCAAGACCCTGACCCTCACTTTCTTCGTTTATGGCGCCGCCGTAAACGACTGCAGCGCTCCTTCCGCTCCCAACCCTAAAATACTCAGCTCGCTTCCAGAATCGCTGCTTTACGAGACGAGATCGTTGCCCACAACGCTCTCGAACATTCTCGATGGAGTGCTCTCTGCGACAATCTTGACTCTGCTTTGCACTCACGTTCGACATGGTCTCTATAAATATCTCCTAGGCACTAAGCCCACGCTTGCTCCCACTTTAGCTAAAGTTCATGCTCAAGGAGCAGCCTCCGACCTCTTCAACCAACTAGCCTCTCTTTATCTCCCGCCCCCTCTTACTCCTAGTTATATAGACTACTCAGGTGAACCTAATTGTGATCTGGACCGCCCTTTCAATCTTCTGGAGCTCGAGGCGGCCCTGGTTGGAAATGCTAAGCGTTCTGCTCCTGGGGAAGACGCCATCACATACACGGCTCTCCGCAACCTCCCTGGCAATGCGAAAGAGTTCCTCCTCCAGATTTTTAATCAAGCCTCGGACAGTGGCTGCCTACCTAGCTCCTGGACGTCTTCCCTTATTACCATGATTCCCAACACCGGAAAACCTCCTTCCATCGCTAACCTTCGGCCTATATCCTTAACGTCATGCGTTGGTAAGACCCTTGAGCGTATGGCTCTGACTCGCCTCTCTGAATTTCTCGAAAAGAGGGACTTCTTCCCTCATTCTCTCATCGGATTCCGTCTCCATGTCGGTGCTCAGGATACGTTTTTGCTTCTCCAGCACACCTTTCTCTCTTCCATCCCCACCCAAATCCACGCTCTGGTGACCGTCGATGTCCATAAAGCCTTTGACGGTGTGTGCCATGACCATATCCTGGCACAGCTTGCCGCAATGTCCTGCGGCTCCCGCATGTACTCCTATCTCCGCTCCTTCCTCTCTCACCGAGTGGCTCGCTTTCAAGTCGACTCATCTGTTCGACCCCCACCACATCACCCGAGGCACTCCTCAGGTTGCTGTTCTTCCCCCACCCTTTTCAATATTGCTATGACTCCTCTGGCTTCTCAACTATCTGAAATCCCTGATCTTCATCACATTCTTTACGCCGACGACATCACCCTTTGGTGTTCACCTGGCTCTCCGGGTCACGTGCAGAGTACCCTGCAACGTGGCTTGGATCTCATCGACTCTCTTTTCACCGCTGTTGGTCTTTCCCTTGCAATTGCTCCGGAAAAGTCCGAGCTTCTCCTTATCAACCGTTCCTCTTACCAGCACGCCCACAATTCCCTCATCTCTCTCCATATTTCTGGTTCCGTCACCAAATGCAAGGTTCTTGGCTTTTCTTTGCATGCAGCCAAGAACATACAAGCCCTATACAGCGCCATCGCGTCCTGCCACTCGGTAACCCACCTTCTGCGTCGTGTGGTCACTCGACGTGCGGGTCTTCACGAAGCTAATGCCTGCAGGGTTACTCACGCGCTCGCCCTCAGCAAGTTCTTGTACTTTATCCCTTACATTTCCTTCACCAACACTCAACTCGATACCCTTGAGACCGCCCTGGTGGGACTCTACAAGGAAGCACTGAACCTCCTTTATCACCACTTCTACCGATAAGCTTTTTGCCACGGGCCTCTTTCATTCCCTTTGCTCTCTCCTCAATCTCCATCGGGATTCCCAGCTTTCTCGGCTCTCCCTTACCCGTCAAGGCCAATGGTTACGGGTTCAGGCGGGTATATCTCCGATTCCCGTCTCCCCCATTACCCTTTACCCCTCCCGACACAGTTTTGGCGCCCAACCTTCGTATCCTCCCTCTCCCGTCAAACACGCCCCCCCTGTCCTTCATGCAAGTCGTCGTCATGCGGCCGCGCACCATCATTCTCTTTTCGCAACCCAGGGAATTGCTTACACGGATGCCTCTTTTGTGGCGCCTCAAGGCTCGTGCGGCTACGTTCTGTACCACCCTCACCTTGCTGAAGAAGAAACCCACACTAGCGGCCCGTACCTTCACCCTCCAGTATAATGTCTCGAGGTTCTCGCCATTGCCCATGCCCTTCAGTCCTTTGCTTCTCTTCCCCCCGTCCCCGAATACTCAGTCTTTTCTGACTCTCACGCCGCTATTATGCACATACAAAATCGCTCAACAGGAGGTCAAACGAGGGGTCTCCGCTCTGCAGCCATCCATCGTTTCCCTCCGTTGGGTCCCTGGACATTTCGGGATTGACGGCAATGAGTTGGCGCAACTCACCCGCGAAACTCTTCACCGGGCACCGTTGATCCCGTGGCCCGGGCCCTCGGAGGACGGTGGGAGGCTCTCCCTGCGCCGTACCATCAAGGAGGTCTATCTTCAGCTCCGTCTAGACAAATGCCTCTACCCGCCCCCTCACCTATCACTCACCGTAACCGAGGCTAAACTCCTCCAGCACATCAAAATGAATGCCCTGATCACTCCCTCCCGCCTATTCCTCTATCGCTATAGATCTGCGCCTGTCCGTGTCTTTTTTCTTGTGTTGTGTATTTGCGCCACTCAGTGTTTCTGTAGCTATAGATCTGACCCCTCTTGTCCCAACTGCCCCACTGCCTACGCTGATTTACCTCATTGCCTATTCTACTGCCCGGCGGCTCAGCTACCTGACTCGTATCCCCATCTCTTTCCATCACCACCTGAACCGACTGGCTTGGCTCTGAAGTAGAAGAAGAAAAGCGCAGACTGGTCGCCCATGGCGGTCGACATGCTTGGCCTGTAGCTTCGGCCGACTAAAGGTCTTTTCTACTCTATATACCATAAAGTTGTGAAACAACGCCCACCCAAGCTACAGAGACATCAAGTGAAAAATACATAGGTCAGGTGCGAAAAACCAGAAAAAAGTGGCCGCACCATCAACCACAACTGCGGAGATATTAAGTAAAAAAGGTCGGCAGCTTGTGTCTCTAAATTTGTTCAAAATCGAGACATCGGCGGTGTTCGCTGCTGGGGGACGTTTTTGCAAAGGAAGCTTCTCTGGCTTTCGAAGGCGTCCAAGATAGCGCGATTTTAGGGGGTGGGTGATCCTTGGGGTCTTTTAGTTAATTGAACATTGCGGGCGATGTTTCAGGGGAGGGCGTTTTCTTGGAACTTTACGTTATGTGTTCAATGTGTGTAAAGAAAGCAGTTAGTTGCGCCTCATCGTGTGTTGTTGTCTTCCTGGTCCTTGTTCCTACTGTTCAAAGTCTAAACGCTTTCCGCTACAGCTATCCATACTGCATAGCTTTAGCACCAACATTCGTTATGGTACACTGAGACGTAGGCTGTTGGCAAGTGATATTTTCGAGCTCCATCTGTGTGAAATCTCTTCTTGTGCACCTAAAGAGTCCAACTGTGCACATATAGTTATCTTGAGAATTGGTGGTGCCCTGCATGAAGCTTTAAGCCCTTTAAGCCATTCCTGGTCTCTAGAGGGCAGATATTAAAAATTCACTGACAGTGCTTATCACTGCTTATCGGGTCATGCATTCGTACAAAGAATTCCTAATTCTGCTTTCTATGTCTGATATTACCGTAACCTGCTTATTACCGAACATTTCACCAGTACTATAGCGTATGGTGATGTTTTCTCACCATGTCAATTATCAGGAGGAATTTTGCTGCATTTAAAAAATACATGTCGTACAATGATCCAGTATGTAGTTCCGCTCGTGCTGACGTGTATGTGCATGTGGTATGTGCACACAAATGCTAGATTTTCAAGAGAAATGATGGGTACACAGATAATACTATAAGATGCCATGTCATTCTTGCTGTGTTACATGTGGCCGCACTATACTTTCGTACTCTTGTAATTTTGCATTTCCATGAAAGCAGTTTCAGTACCACAGTATGGAGATGAAAAATATGGGTGATTGATTGTTTATGTTCAGCACAGTCAGGCTACATTGATAACAGCACTGTTGTAAGCCCTTGATCAAACAAGTGTAAATAAAAAATGCACACATTCATGGTGTCTGTTGATGTTCTACTGAATTGTGTAACTGCAGGGTACAGAACAAGTTCTTGTCAAAGTTACGGAAGACGCAGAAGTTATGATTTTCTTTTAAACATGCTCGGAACAGGCTGCATACCTTGATTGGAACGCAATATTCGCACAATAGTGCTTTCGGACAGTGTGTTATCATTAGAGACCGTAGCTTTAGGCACGAAAAATCCAGGTTTTAGGCGCTATAATAGGCACTGAGATGTGCCATTTAAGCACATACAGGCACCAAATACTTCCGTTTAGGCATATATAGGCTCAATTTCTTTTTGCTTCAGAAGCATAATTTAGCACCAATCTGATTTGCAGTGAAACCGCGGACACAATGTGCTGCGGGAAAGTAATTTTATTTTCTCCCGTAAAATACAGCAGGAGAGCTTTTATTTTAAACTTTACGTGTAATTGACGGTTATTCAACACCAAAAGACAAGATTGAAAGCCATGAAAAGCCACACGAATCTCAATGATTTGCTGCTTGAAGTTGTACCCCCTTTCAGGCGATAATTGTGCGGGAAAAACAACGCTCAATGTCCATTGAAGATGGGGGAACGTTCTCGTACTTGGGGACGCTCCATGATCTAATTCCATATCGAATATCACAATACTTGCTACTCAGAACATCCTGTAGTTATTTTAGCACGTGGAATCCGGTGAAGTGAAGTGAAAGATACTTTATTGGTCGCCGGCAACAGACGTAATATCTGCCCTGCGCCCGGACGTAGCCACTCGTCGATCCTGGTGGCATACTAGTAAGCAATACTGTCGCTACTCACTGCAGGGGTGGACACCCTTGTCCCCGAAGGGAGGGCCTCGGTCCGCAGCTCTCACTCCGGCGCTGCCGTTCGAGAGCCGTTAGGACCTGCTGGACGGCTGAGAGTTGAAGGAATTCAGATATATTAAGCCAGGCAGATTTAATCAACCGGTCCTTCCAGGATGGTGGCGGATCTGTCCTGGACCTCCCAGATGAACTCGGCATTCTTAGACAGAGTGGCGCCAAATCTCTCAGCTGCTGAAATGCTTTCTGCTAAGAATGCGAAAGAAGCACACGAATGCGCCCTGTCACGTTGAAGTGTAGCGCGGGGCAAATACTTTGGGCTGCTACGCATTTGTCCATTGCAAAGCTGTTGATAAAACCGAAGTGTTTTGGTATAGTTTTCCGCCCTAGGCGAGTTGTTTAAGGTTGGTTGAGGTTGGCTTTGGTTGAAGAGGCGCAATCGGTAACTGTTGCCTGAAGACAACTGCGCTTCGAAGAAAGATTCCGCGTGGCTGTCGAACGCGAGCTCACTTGGGCGCACGGAGGCTGCGAGGTGCCCTAGCCGGACTTTTCTCCGTCCGTCTGATTTACGAGGTACACGTTCTGGCCAAGACTGGCTTAGGTCAGAAGGATTCGTTGACGGAGCAGAACGAGCTCCTCAGCTCTTCACAACACAGATGAATCCCATCGATAGTACAGGGAAGTGCAATACTTCTGTAGAAATTACTTAGCTATTCTGTTCTGTAGAAGCGGATGTCTTGTGAAGCTGCAGGAATAACACCATTCACTAACTATGCGCTATATACCGATTATCAACATTCGACAGCCCGCAAGATTCTTTGGAACTAATTCCCTTAATGCGAGGTTAGATGCCCTTAAAGATTACCCGGCCGCGGCCGTGTCACGACTAGACTTTATTCCGTTAGCAATAGATATGGCACGTGGGCAGAAGTTTTCCCTATTGGTATGTGGCCACAGCACGTCAGAAGCACATAGAACGAAAGAGTTAGCGCGGACCGGGATGACGTCGGTTAGCTTGGCTGCGGTGTCGCTGCGCACGGGTTTCTGGCGGCTCGGCCGAGGTTGCGAGTTCGAGATGGTGGCGGCTTAGGCACGGTTTGGGCTTCTCGGCGTGTTTGGCACGGCGCGCGGATTTTTCTCGCAAACGGCGTGAAACAAACGCCCCGTTGCGGGCTTCTGAAGCGAGAACAGTGCCTGCAGAACATCGACTAAAAAATCCAAAAGAGGCATATATAACACAAAAAAGGCATTTTAGGCGCCAAAAATCCCATATATAGTCGAAATAGGCACGAAAAAGCTCATATAGTCAAAATAGGCACTATAGGCACAATAAACTATTGCTTAAAATGCTCCCCTTCTCTTAGTTCGCGCTTGATACGGGCTGAAGGAAAAACTAGGCATTTTGCTTAAAGTTCCGGTCTCTAGTTATCATGCACTGCTGAATGTCGACTGAAAGCAGCTGCGTCTGGTCTCCTGCTTGTACTAGCAAGTGTGTGGGTAAATGGGTAGCATTATTTCGGCTGGCGTGCCCGCAAATTTTTTCGCGCGGGACCGCAGTGAGTGCACCGTTAGATTGTCATGCACCTCACCTGCATTTCTGTGCAAACTTTTGACCACCTTGTACCGGCTGAATCACTCCGTGTTCCCTCAGCACCTGTAAGAGCTTTTCCCTGCGCGGTCTATCTCTATGGCAAGGTTCTGCACACACTGGTATGCACCATCTGCTACCCAAAATAAACCTCTTGCCTCCACACGTCCGTGCCACACACTGTTCAGAAACAAACACCGGGTTTGTTCGTTCTGTTCTCTCAGCCGAAATGCTACCGTCGTTTCGGGGCCCCTTACTTCTGTTGTAACCCGCGCCCCTGGCGACCGCTGCTTAACGGTTGGCTTCAGAAATTCTGTTTCTTAAAACAATCTTTATTTATTGCTCCAAATAGTCTTATTTCTTTATTTCATGATACAAAATTTTATAAAACCCGTCAAATTTTAGTTTGATTCAAAAACTTATAGATGGCGCTGTTTGCAACAGGAGTTCTCTGGCAAACGTCTGCGCTACATAAAATTTTTTCATCGCAAAGGGGACCCGCGCTTCCGCTTGGTTTTTCCCCCGAACGACACACCTATACCTTCTAGTACACTGTAGCTCTGGTTCAGGCTGTGCTATTGTGACAGGTACTTTGTATACACAGCAGCCACGCTGTTTCGTCATCCCAGTGGGTTGATGAAAGAGCGTGGCTGCTGTGCCAAAATAGCTGCATGCAGCGTTAAAATAGTGGGATGATCCCACTATTTTAACGACTCAGTGCTATAGCGACGTCCATAACATCCACCTAAATCTTGTGTTACTACTCAGTGCTCGCAGTCAAGAATTACTGAAGTAATCATCAATCATCTCTCATAGACCGCTAGCGCGCCTTGCAGCTGACATGCTCTTATACACAGCTGGTTCGCTGCCGGCCTCCTTTGGGTCACGGGATATTTTTTGTACCAGCTCGCCCTTTGTTGACGCCGTTATCATTTAAGGTCACCTTACTACAATACATAGGAGGGTTTTGGCGTAATAAAGCGCATACACTATTACAATGCGTACCTTTAGTCAATGCTGCTAGTCTTCGTTGGGAGCCCTCCCATTTCATGTAGAATGTCATAGACCGGTAAAATTGTATAGTCCTACCACACAAACCTTGAAATCTGTGTAGGCGTGTGCAGTACATGAAGTAAACATGCAACCTGTTCCTGTATCCAGCTGTACAGGTATTTTGAAAGCCCAAGTGACTCGTCCCAAATATCATGGAACAATTGTGGGCTTCACAACAATGTGCGGGCATTTGCGGGTGTGCACCCTTTACAGGACCACCCCGGCAACGAAGCTGGCCGTAACGGACTTGAATGAACATTTAGCTCTGGGCTTCAGTAGCTTGCACGCAGTTACAAATCTGCAAATACAGCGTTCTATCCGATATTTTATACGAATTCTGAACTGAAGTATGCCGAAAAGCTTTCACTGTGAAATCACTACACTGTTCTGCGAAAATGAATCTGGGGCGTGATCACAATAAAAACTTTATTGTCGTCCCTCGTGACATGGTTGTGAACGCACGTGCGTGGTGGCCTGGCGGGACGTTAGGCTTAACGTTACGTTTTAAGATCCAATGTCATTCATCACCCCGCACCCAAAGCTTGGCGCACAATAGCTTCGATGGTGTCAATGGGCACGTCGTTAGGTGGAGGTTTAATGCCGAACGTAGGCCTAACACCTTTGTCAAATCCCCGCTGACGAACGTTGAGGACTGCCGTCAGTAGTTCATAGCCATGCGCTTTTGCCCATAACGAGCATAGGGGTCTTTTTTGGTTCTCGCGGAAAACCGCAAATTGTGGTAACTTGCGTCGATCGAATCTGCTCATGGCCTTGCAGTTCTGCGAGATGTCTTATTGCTGTCAGACAAATGGGGCGTGCAGGATTTAGTTTTTGTGGTCCTACACGTAATGATTTTACATTTTAATTGTGTGTGAAGCAAATGTGGGAAATACTAACGGCGGAATTTTTTTTCTTTTCCGTGTTAAGCTTTTTGCACAGCTTCGGCGTCATGCCAAAAAGCCAATCCAAGAGGTTATGCCGTGCGGTGAAGCTCGAAAGTTCACCAGTCATGCGGCAGAGCCATCTTTTATATGTATTGGGCAAACATCAGTAAACAGTGGGCCAATTAATTGGGGTTGTGTCAGCGTCATTGTTCATCAAACCATTCTCTGATTTTTCATATTTCTCTGTTTTGTTAGTCCAGTTTAATAAAGCCTAATTACGCAGATTTTTTCACCATGACAACTCGCCGCTGAGCCGATTCATGGCATTACGCCAACTTTTACCGCACATCCTGTTTGAGTGGCGCCCCCTGGCTCTGACGTCGGCTTAGGGACTCGCGCCGCTGAGGTCTGCTACGCTCCGTTTGTGAGTGGTAGCAGTGCCTGTCCTAGAAATCGCCCGCTTTGATGCTTTAGTGTATTAAAAAACGTACTTATAGTAATTTAGTTATTTTTGCCAGCTTCAGACACATCTGAATAATTTCAAGCTGTAGCCCCCACAAGTTTGCAACACACGAGGAGAGAGAGAACTTTCTTAAGAGCATCGGTCAGAAGATCGTGTACAGCTCTACGAAAGAATAAGTTTGCGCAGAAGACGAGGACGAAGAGACGAGAGGACAGGACGAGCGCACGTCCTGTCCTCTCGTCTCTTCGTCCTCGTCTTCGGCGCAAACTTATTCTTTCGTACATCATGAACCAACTAGCCAGCAATCAAGTCCTACTAAGTGTACAGCTCGCCCTTTCTAGCTTATTCGCGAGGTTGAGCGCCCAGAGCTCCTCGATAAGTTTTCAAAATGCGTTGGCTCCCCTACAGTATTTCTAAGATGCCCCTATAAAAACTCAAAAGTCTAATGCTACGTACCAAGTAGCAGGTCCCTGCACGTGCATCGCACAGCAGGAAATAAAGCAGCTGTCTTCTATTTCTTTCGTAATTGTTGACGTATCAGATTAATGTTATTTTTTTCTGTGCCCAGCGCATTAATTTTTCTGCACCGTTACAAACCTCTTATTTGTAGGTTTGGGGATGTTCGGGAGGCTCACACAGATCTTGTGGATATTTTCTTGGGGCTGTATGGCATGCATTCCTTTCTTCACAAATTGGCTTTCGTTATGGTTCCGTGCAAGAAGGTGCATATCCGCAGCGCGCGTTGTTTTTCACATGCAAATGAACGGGAAGTTTTGTGCTCCGCCACCGCGATCGAGCCCCAGGCAACGTTGTAAAGAGTACGCGAAGGCGGCTTTTGTGCTCCCAATTTCTCTCGTAACCATCGTTATCATAACGAGTTGACTCTCAACCCGAACAATTATAACATGATTACGGCGTTGAAGGCTTGATATACTCGCTAACGGACGCAATAAATAGCATACATGCATATATTACACCAATCGAAACCGATGAATATTTCCACCCATCTCTTTAACGTTTTCCAACCCTTTCAGGCGTAAATAACAAATCCTGTCTACTCGGTATGGCATTCTATGAATTCCAAGAAAATAACTCTTACTCTATTTTACTGGACTCAGGACGTGGCCCACTAATCAGCACGATTATAATGTTAAAAACAGTTTTCTCCTCCTGCTTTTACTCCTCTTCTTGGGTGCAGTTTTCCTATAATGCATATCTGAATATTGGGAAGATACGGCTGTTGGAAAGGTACCGAAATATCCCTCCATGTCTGAACAAACATAGTGTTACTGTGTTTTTACCGTACACGTGACTCGTTTTGCTCAATAAACCTCCATGCTGGTAAGAAGCCTGTAAAAAACCAGCACGAGCCTGTACACACGGTGCTCATTTGGAACTCAACCTACAGTTTTTGCAGCCCATGGAGTATGTCGGCATACTTTCATGCCATGACAACGTAAAGTGATGTGATACAATGCTTTCTAGCGTTCAGCAAGGTTGCAAAAACTGGTTTACCTTACATATGATTACCGAGAATCGTAATGCCTTCGGCCAAAGCCGACAACCCTGAAGGCCTGGAATTTGTTTAGGTCTTGTATTTTTGCTGTTGTCGGTGGCTAGCAGCTGGCCGTTTCTTTGTTTGAAAGATTGCTTAATATAGAAGGTGACGCCTAGCTCCGGCTGTTCGCGCTCCACACACGACCGGCTTCGCAAGGAATGGGACGACGCCGGTAATGTTTCTTCCGTAGCCGTATCCAAAACTAAACTTTAACTCAAGCCTTGAGCTAGCGTATGCGATTTTAAGTCTATTATGATGATAGAATGTTACGCACAGGCAAAGTTTGGTGTGGACAAGCATCAGATGTCAACCGAGCGTAAAGAAAGAGCAGGGAGAGTGAGCCCGAATGAAGCAGACGACAAATGCGAGAATCCCTAAGCCGACGTCACGGAGGCGCGCTACGCAGCGCCGCGCGTGGTCGCGCTCACCGCCAATACACCCGCGACGCGAATTTTGAAGGTTAGGGCCACCGTGGTTAGGGCATCAACGCTCACGCGTAAAATTGAAGGTCGTAGCGCGCGGGGAAAGCGCCGCTTGGTTATGCGCCGTAGCAGACGACGTGCTTCGAACACTTCCGCCATGCAGTACCGCACACCTACGATATTGGATGTTGCCCAGCAAATAGTTTTCTCTAACCTTTGTTGAGGGGTTCTACACTCCGGAATTCCAATTTCCCCATTGCATGCGCCGCGTAGCAATTTGTTGATTGAACTTGTTCCCTGACTGAAATGGTCGATTTCATTGGCTGAGGATTACGATAGTCCCTAATGCAAAATTTGAGTGCAGCGCTTCATGTCTGACTAATTAGATTCTAGCTGGAATCGACAGGTTCTAACTAGAAAAATTCTTAGTCTAGCTAGAGACGATTATATCCAGCTTGCGGGTTTTTCTTCTTCTAGCTGGACTGACAAATGCTAGCTGGAAATAAATCTCAATCCAGCTAGAAATGAACTAGAAACTAAATTTCTAGCTAGAAGTTCCGCCTATTTCTAGCTAGAAGTAATCTCTGGTTCAATAATCCAGCTAGAAAAAAATATTTTCACCTTCAACAGGGGCGGGCGCTTAGGAGCTACGCTCAAAAATTACGAGCAATTATTCCGATTGATACAGCAGTGGTGTCCGGGCTAGCAGTTAGATTCCGGTTGTGTGACAGATTCGGTTCGACAAAATGCGTTCGTGAACTGCACACACCCTCCCACCACACGCCAAGCCCCGTCACCATTCTGCCATCGCGGCAGCTTTTGACGAGGCTTCCGTCAACTTCAATGCGGACGGTAAGTTATGAAATGACAATACCACTGCTAGCGCAGTCAAGAAGTCCCTGCCACGCCGAGTGCAAATCCTTAATGTGATTCTTCGTAACGGGAAATGTTTTATAGTCATTTTAAAGCACGCGGAACGAACAGAAAAAATGCACACAAAAATTAAAACCACAATGGCATTTTAATAAGGAAAGACGAGCGATGTCAAGGATAATGTTGAAAACTTCTGGAGTACTCGAGAAGAAAGGCTAGAAAAAAAACTCAAGGACCACCGAGTCACGGGCGGATCGTTCACGAAGTTGTTACTTTGAACAACACGAACAAAGGCGAAAAAACAGAGTTCGTTAAGCTTGAATCTTCAAGCAGGCATCCGAAAACTCACGATAGAACACTGAGTGAAGTGCACACCACTTGTGCGGCCGCTTCACGTTCAACGTTCACTTTGAACAGGAGCACGGCCTCCGGTCGGGAACAGCGCACCTAAGGTCTCTCATCGTCTGGTGCCGGCTTCCGGTCGATACCCTGGTGCCACAGCAGGTGCTTCTGGTGGCAGTTTAGTCGGTATCGGCACCAGCCGAGCTGCCTCCACGATGGGCACTCGTTTTGCTCGGCGCGGAACTCTGGGCGCACCGTTTGGGCCCTCGCCGTCGAAGAGGCCAGGCCGCCCCCGACCGCACCCGCGCAAGCGTCGCCCGAAGCCTGCTCCCATCCTCCGACTCCCGGGTCAGCGTCGACGGGCTTCGGCTGACTGGGCGCCGACGGCGTGTCCGCGAATCGAAGCTCCATCCGTTGGCCGCAGAACACCTTGCCCTGCATGGAGTTCATGGCGGCAGTCGCTGCCTCCGGCTTGCGGAAAGTGACCAGGGCGCGGTTCCGCTCGTGGCGCACCTGGACTGCCTCGAGGAAGCCGTAGGCAGAGAAGTGGCGCCAGAGGGTGTCCCTGGTCACCTCCGTCGTGATGCCGCGCACCCGCAGCGAGCGCCACCCTCGCGGATTCGCGGGGTCCGTCTTCGGGCCCACCCTCGGAGGCCGCCTCAGTGCGTCGACGGCCCTTTCAACGTCACCCCCGTTCGCTTGAAGCGCGCGATCGGCCTCCTCGATGTCGAAGCCCATGGACAGTAGAAGGTGTACGCGTGCGGCGTGCACCTCCTTCTCGGCTTCCTCCGAGGTCGGGTCCCGCCGCAGCACCCACTCGAACGACTTTATGGCCTCCTGATAGTGCCCGAGGCCAAACAGGGCCCGACCGAGTTGAATGCGATGTCTCGACAAGTAGGGGCGAAGCCTTATGGCCATTTTACAGTCGGCCACGGCCTGTTCGTATTTGCGCAGAGCGCAGAAGGCGTACGCCCGGTCGCCAAAGTACCGGGCGTCATGTGGATCCAGCTCGATGGCCCGTGTGTACAGATCAACGGCGTTCTCGTGCCTGCCCGTGTCAAGGAGGTCGTGGGCGCGTTTTCCGAGGTCGCGAGCTTCCGCCCGCCGCGATGAACCTTCATGCCTGGTCGGCACCGTCCTCGGAACGGCTCCGCCTGTACGTGCACCAGCTGGCAGATATCCTTGGGCGCCGCCTGGAACGGGGTTCATCTTCCTTGATCGCAGGGGCACTTCTGTGTCCTCGTGAATGGCTTTCTGTCCTCACCGCCTGCGCTGCAAAGAAATGCTGTGTGAAGATCGAGAAGTGGCGCCTTTGGAATCTCCATGCTCAGTTTTAACTTCTGCTGCAGCCTACAAGCTTTCCCTCAAAGTGGGTGAATTAAGTAGGTGAACAGCGTTATAAGCATTTGGACGTCTCGGTTCAGAACGCGAGCATCGTCGCAAAATACCGCATGGGGGCTGTACGATTGGCGTATATACGGGGAGATTCGTAATTACGCCGGGGAGGGTTTTCTCCGTACGCCTCCCACACGGGAGCTATCCCTATAGCGAGGGGGCATGCAAATTCGCCGAAAAACAGCTGAAAAGCCACGCGATGTATCTTTTTCGTTGGAAAATGTGCATTATAAATGCCTTTTTTTCCCGCCGCTTCCCTTATAAAATAATGATGCGTTCTGAGGCTTCTTTTTTTTTGACACGTCCACTGCCACCCACTTGTTCCCGGATGAGCTTACAATATTGTGTCTGAATGTTTCAATGCTGGTTTGCGTTTTGGAAGGACTATAAAGACATGAAACAAGGATACCAATATTCTCAAGATGGCGTTCCTTTAGCCTGCACAGCGCACAATACGTACAAGGTGAACATACCCGCTCAGAGACAAAATTGATAAAACAATGACAAGTGGAACATCAGCGCATTTTCTGCTCGATTATTTGTGAACTCGTATAATGAGGGTTAATTCCCGGAGCTTATTAGTAGCTACAAAGCAAGTACTTCCATGTTTTCGATGGATTACGATATAGTCAATGCTGCAAAACAAATGAAAGGAGCCGGGAAGGGGGAAGTTTTTTTTTTCTTTCATGACCACACTGTTGAACAGGCAACGACACCCCTCGGCGCTCAACTGCGTTATTGGAAAAGGGCCGGCGAATTCTAGTGCGCAGTCTTCTGTTGGTTTTGTCGTGTTAGTTTCGGCGCTTTTAATGTTTAGATGTTGTGAGCGAATATGTCTTGACAGACGTCTAGCAGAGGAAGGTCTAGGCAAACGTGTGTCGTTGGCTACGGAAACTCGTCCGACGCTATTAAGGTTGGGTACACAAGCCTGATTTCTCTGGACAGTTCTGCCTTTTGTGACCCTGTACGGTTAGCTGCACCCCAACCTGAGTAATAATAAAAGTATAAGCATTAGTACGAATTTCTATCGGTTAGAAAATCACAACGGTTTCCGCAGAAGCCTTAATGGCGGGATACCTGAATACGGATTCATGGATATATACGGGATGCCCGCCGATGCCCCGTCAAGTGCTCACAACGTCAGCGCCACAAGAAAACGTTAAAGGGCGTAGCCCAGCAGCAAGGAGCCAAAGGCTATACCAAGAAAGCTCAAACAGGAACAAAACTGGCATTCGTTTTGTGACCAGCTAAAGGGCACAATCAGTATTCAAACGCACATAACACACGCGCCACATTATTGACAGCACCTTATCTCGATCCGTCACCAAAGTCCAGAAACAGTGAATTAGAACCCAAAAAACGCATTCAAATGATCAATGCCAACCTCATCAGCTATACATCGGCACACCATCCCCTCTTCCGAACACGGGGCAGAAGGTTCTTTCACCCGTTCGTAATTGCCGCAAGCACTACGAAGTCCCTCCCAAAATACTACCTCGGGAAAAGACATGACCACCGATAGACTATTCAGGCGCTTGGACCAAGGCACTGAAGATTTGGTTCTACAATATGGATTTTAGCAAGTCTTCTCACAAGGCACCTCATGGGAAACTTCTCCGCAAACAAGAATCTATATGACTTCCTTTGTCTGTTTTACGGTGGGTACAAGTTTATCTCATGAGTAGAAACCAGTACGTTGATGTTAGTAATTGTTCTTCGAATGTATGTAGTATTTCTTCTGGAGTTCCGCAAGGAAGCGTATTTAGACCGTTGTTATTTTTAATTTGGGTGAATGATTCGGCTTCTGTCATTCCGGCAGACGTTTCATTGCGGTCGTTCGCGGATGATTGTGTTGTTTTAAAACAGGTTGTATCACCAAACGAGCATTGTTCACTATAAAGTGCTATTTCTGCTATTTACGGGTGGTGTGAAAAATGGGATATGAAATGAAAAAAAAAAACTGTAATGATGCGCATAACCAGATAAAAGGTAACGAGCACACATTTCTATAAAATTCAAGATTGTATTATTTCTGAGGTAAAAAATTACAAATACCTTGGCGTCACATTGACGGTCGATTTAAAATGGTCACCCCATATCTCGAAAACCCGTGCGTCCGCAGTGCGCAAGCCATATTTTCTCAGAAGAAGACTCAGAAGCATTCCGGCCAGTACTAAAATTTTAGCCTGTAATAGTTTTTTTAAGGAGCAAATTATATCATGCAGCGGTAATATGGCACCCACATACGAAAAAAAAGGTAAAATTCAACTAGAAAGAGTCAACCGCAAAGCCACGAGATTTATATTGGGGAAGTACAAAACGGAGAACTTCCCCACTCAGTTAATGCAATATAATCATATTCAGACCATGGAAACTCGCAGAATGATTAGTCGTATTGCATTCTTACACAACTGTCTCTCAGAAGTTTTTTTAAAGAAGCTACCCGATTATGTAAAACCTCTCGCAAAGAGGAGAACTCGTCACAATCACCAACATCCATTGGCTCCAATCTTCGCAAAAATAAATAGCTGTACGAACAGTTTCTTCCCTCAAACAATTGAAGGTTGGAATTCGCTTCCTGCACAATTATTCCTTTGTTTCAATTTCGTCGCTGAGTTAGAAAAACATTTCTCTTATTAAATTTTGGGGACAAAACATTTAATCATTCTTGTCAATGTGTGACCTTCTTTATGCGAATTGTGCCGTGCATTCCCCGTTCTACCCACACCTGCTTGGGCCAGATTATTGGCCTGCAGTGTTGTATTGTCAAATAAATAAATCACCACTGGGACCAGCTCATTGTGCTGGGCCAGTGAAAACACTCAGACATCGCCCTAAACGCAAAATCCAAGAAGCCCACCTAGGCTCCATTGCTTCGCCCCACCTGCCTAATCTCGTGCATTCGGATGTTCTAGCTAGATTTCATAGTCATTTCCCATACCTCCCATACTCATTCCTTTCTCTTTTTATCCCCAGTACCCTCCCCGCAGTGGGAAGTAGCAGGCCCAAGATGACTTTCTCAGGCCGACCTCCTTTTCTTTTCAATAAGCATCTTTCTCTCTCTGAACGAGTAAAGTGCCAAAACGCTTCACCGCCTGCCTAGAAGGTCCGGAACTCTTCACCATAATTATGTTGGTCTTCGTCAATCTCTCAACTCAAGATGTACACCTGTCCTTTCAGCGACTCCAAACCCAAAAGGTCGCTCATCAGGCCGTCCCAAAAAAGCTCATTACCACTAACGGCGGAACGAAGACTTCCAACTTCGTTAGGGGCTTCCTCATTAATTAAAAGCAAACATCTGACTCCGTCCGCAAATATAACCCTCATGTAATAACACCGGCCAACGGGACACCTGAGGGCTCGGTAATTTCACCCTTACTATTCATCATAGCCTTCTTCCACATCGCCTCATTTACGCCATTTTTGAAGTGCAGGCATTGTAAGCGGATAGACCACTGAAGGCTGAACTGTGAATCCTCCTGATTAGGTCTCCTTGTGAATCCTCCTGATTAGGTCTCCTTGTATAAAATAGCCGCAGCCGCGGCACCGAGTCATCTCTGGTCTACCCCCATACCGCGAGTCAAGGCTAGGAATACGGAGTCTCATTCCATCACGATGAGATCGGCGAGGCCCTCCTGCCTCAACTCCATATTAGCATAACACACTCCAGCCACCCCATTCGCCGCATCAGTAACAAACATTTCGGCTGAAAGAACACGGCACTTGCGACGTTTTACAAGGCCCGTGCTTCTCTCCAAGCTCACGTATTGCACGCCGTTTCTGGTCAAGCTCGAACCTTATGAACGAGGAAAGTCGGATGCCCTTGTACGCGAGGCCTACAAAGCGGCACTGGGACTAGTTACGTATACCAGCAGCGAGGACCTCCTAAAAATTGGAATTTATAATACCGTAGAAGAAGTCATAGAAGGCCAGCGGATGGCACAAATGAATCACCTGACCCTATCACCACCGGCCAGACGGGTACCCAGCTCATCGGGACACCACGCCCAAATTTAGAACGCCCGTACCCGCTCCCGCCGCTCACACGGTACACGATGCGAGTCGCTGTCATACCTCGCCATATGCCCCCAGCTTTCATCAGGGGCCGCTGAGAAAATCGAATTGGCTATCTAACTGCAAGATACTCTGAAGACCCTCAAATCCGCTACACAAACACCGCACAGAGGCCTCCATTCCCCCCTTCCACATCACGAAGGACCACTATTGCTGTAATGATGCCCTGCACTATTGCTGCACTGGTTGGGCTGGGTTAGGTTCGGTTACGCTAGGTAATATCGGATTGGTTAAGTTACGGTACGTTAGGCCACGTCTGGTTGTTTCAGGGACTAATTTTTTTCACTGGTGAAATCGTTCGGGAGGATAACAAGACCGCTATTTTCAAGGCAAATGCCACGTGCTTTTATAAGGCCGGCAGAAATTAGGCTAGGTATTTCTCTCGGCTGCCGGCAGAATGGAGGTTTCCAATCTTTAAGGCTGTTTTACAACTAACCTTCGCTGATTTTTTAAAAAGCTACTGTAGTGGCGTTGCTTTTACTCCGGTTCCAGCAACATGCGCGGTCAACTGTCGGGTTGAAGTGCGCACAGTACTTGTGACGCTTCGCGCTTGCATAAAACGAATTAACGCTTGCCGCTGCCGCCAGATTTGCTCTTGGGTGTGGTCTCAAGCGCTTAGTGAGCAAGCGAAGCGCTTCATCGCTACCCACGCGTTTCCAGCGCGAGCACATGAGTCGGCATAGACGCGGACTAGTTACAGAACGTAAAAAAAAAGGCCTCATAATACAAAAACTGGCTGGCGATTACGATACTCCCTAATACAATATTTGGGCGCAGAAGCAGTGCGCTGAGGCAGCACTCACTCGTGGGTTCTCTCGGCGGCAGCGATGATGAGCCTCTCCGTCGGCGGCGCGAAGTGCGTCTCAGGATTGATTGATTGATTCTAGGGTTTAACGCGCCGACGCAACGCAGGCGATGAGGCGCGCCGTAGTGGAGGGCTCCGGATTAATTTTGACCACCTGGGGATCTTTAACGTGCGCCGAAATCTCGAACACACGGGCGTTTTTGCTTTTCACCTCCATCAGAAAAGCGGCCGCCGCGGCCGGGAATCGAACCCGCGACCTCGTGCTCAGCAGCGCAACGCCTTAGCCACTGAGCCACCGCGGCGGGTGCGTCTCAGGAAGAGACCGCGAACTGGGTCTTAAACGAACGCAAATTATAGTCACGCGCACGCCCCCCTCACGTTTTCGCCAGCGTCGCGCAGACGAGCGTCTCGTGCAGGCATACTGACCCCCCTCCCCTCCCCCCCTCCATCACCGCCCACTTTCGTAGAGCGCTCGCGCCGCCACGGCGAACAGCCATCCCTCGCAATTTTGCGACCACTCTCCCCCTTTGCTTTCTTTCACTATTCGGTCTTGCATCGTTCACTCGGTTACGACGCCGACGCGGCTCAGCTTAGAGACGGCCGCCAAAGGGCTGCGCCCTAAAACGCGGCGAAGTCGATCGCCCTCCAGTTCTAAGGACCCGAAAGACGCCGTGGCCAATTAAAAGCTTTGAAACTGCGAGGGGAATAAACTACGTAGTAGAACTTTCGAACGCACTTTTCTTGACGCAGGAGTCCTTCCAAATCCCCGCGGAAACTGAAGATGGCCCGGGGAGAGGTAAGCAGCGATGTACCTGCAAGAAATCATGAATTGTGGTAAGTCACGCTATGCACCAGGAACAACACATCCGCGTGTAGATTACCTTCGAAGCTGAGTAAGCTAAGTCTCAGCAAATGAATGCAGTTCTAAACGCTGCCACAATAAGCCGCCGCCATATAAGAAGTCTTGTTTAGAGCAGAGTTGCTTATTTAATAATTCGATATCCTTAAAATGCGTTTGAAAAACAAAACATTTATTAGTGGCACTGCCAGACGATAACTGCCCGACGCCCGCATACTTTCCATAGTCAGAACAGCGGCAGAAATAAACTGAACATATTGTCGTACCGTGATTCCGAACGAAACCTTGCAAGGAATTCAAATATTTCAGCGCACAATTCTAATAATTTTGAGCAGTCATAGGCAAAGTCGATTGTTTTGAGCTTCCGATTCTGTTTGCTTGACAAACTACAAGACAGCAAAACGCCAGGATATTGTTTGTTTATTTCCTATATTCACCACTGAAGATGCCGAAGTGCGTGCGACGAAATGGAGACAGCGTTTAGCCACCTTGATGCGTCGAAAATCTTTGGGTGGCCCCTTACCATGAGAAGACCAGTCGAAGTTGCCACCATGAGAAGACCAGTCGAAGTTGCCAAAATACGTCAAGAAAAACCCCGATAATTGAGAATAATTTACGCAGATCCACTCCGAGAATGTTTTCCATCTCCTCTGAATGTGTTATAATATCCAGAATGCAACACCGCAGAGCAGTGAGATCTTTCGCCGGTAAGCAGCGCTTAAGTTAACATTAGTACGTTAGTATCGTCTCTCAGTAATAGCATGTGCAACGTGGGTAACAAAAAAATAATCGAAGATATGTCGATGGTTTCTTAACCTGTCATTCTGAATCTCTCCTCCACTCGTTAAAAAGAGAGAAAGCTTTAATGAATACTGAAAAGGTTCGCCCAGAAACGGCGGGGCTTTCTACTCCACTCGAGCCTCTGGTCGAGGAGATCCTTGAAATCGATTTCCCCATGCATAAGCTCTGGGGAATCCCCCCATTAGCCCAGTGGAGGGAGCTAATAGATCGAGTGGAGGAGAGACTCAGAATACGGCCCTTAGTAACGTGTTAGCATCGCAGTCATCACAGCCGCGTCAGCCTCGCGAATTTTCGGTTGCTGGTTTGAGTGCACAGCGCACCAATTCCGCTCTCGTGAAAAGTCGCGAATAACAAACATTTAATTCAGTGGCTAAAAATTCTGGGACGCGCCACGCGCAGAGGGATATCGAACGCAGCTTTCATAGGTACGAAGCTTTGGCTGTGAGACGAACGCTGCAGGCCGTGTATGGCGACCATTAATTCCTCATCCGCACCCGTACCAGCGGCAGCAGAAACGTTTTGTGGAACCCCCGTACAAAACTCAACTCACCCAGACGTAGGGGGGACCGGTAAGAAAGCGTTGCGATGGCCAGTACGAGCTGAGGAAGCCTGCGCATAGGCTGCTTCGTCTGTTCGAGAAGATGGCCGATGTGACCGAAGCGCGTGGGCACGGCTGCGTTGTTGTTGTTGTTGTTCCTGGCGATATGGCTCGTACCCACGTGGGGGATTGGCCAGGAATCGGGCGTGAGAAGGGCTAATGCGCCCGCTTAAAACACCGGAAACTAATACACCTCTCTATTTATACGCAGAAAGAGAAAAAATGGAATTGGTTGAAAGTTATAGGTGGATTTCTGCGGCGACCGAGCTCTCGCGCAGAAGACGACGAAAGCGCGGCTCGTGCGCAAGTGACAAATGACCAGGACGACGGCGACGACCAGTTGAGTAGCTCATACCCACTCAAGGGGATTGACAATTGTCGCCCTGCTACACCGCTGATGCACACTTTCTCTTTTGTAGCGGAGTCACGTGCAGCACGTGCGATGAAGCAGACCTTCCGCATGGGCTCCGTGTTTTTTCGTTTCTAGTGGCGCACATTCCTCATATCCCTAGCTACAACTCATCGTGTCGTGTTCCGGAAGTCACCAGCTACCCGTGGAGCCCTTTCTCAACAAGCTCGGCCCTCTGGCCGCTTGTACGTCGGCCGTCGACTTCCTCCCTCGACCACGCCCGGTGCAGCGCAGCGGCACTTCCTACGCTGGCGGCTGGCGACTGTCGGCGCATGGAGGCTGCACGTGCCACAACAGAGCAGGCTTCGCCTTCCTCTGCCCGCCTCAGCGTGGCGGTTACGGCCATGAAGGGAGTCGCGGTGGAATGAGCGACCATCTCAGCAGAAGAATATGAAGACGACGCTGGCTGGCTTACAAGTCACCGCCGACGCAATAGCCGCGCCCTGTCGCGCCTTGGTTCGACGACGAAAGACTACGCCGGGCATTCTGCGGCAGGCAGCGGTAAGAACGTCTCAGGCAACCACAGCTGCCCAAGGAGGACATCAAAATCGTCATTCGCCCCCGCGATGGCCTGGATGTAACCAAAGTGAGTGACGCTCAACTTCGGGACAGTGTTTTTTGCGCGGCTGCAATCCCATCTTCCCAAGTCTCAGAGGATATTCTCCGGTCCGACTCCCAGCAAAACATTATTATAGTGAGTATCACCGCCCTGGCGAGGGCAGAAAAGTATAACAAGATCAGGGAACTCCGAATTGGCGAAGCCTGCTAATCGACTTCTGCCTACATTGCTCTTCCCGAAGATACCATCAAGGGAGTTATTCATGACATCCCCAGCTATGACACCGCTGAGGATATTACCCACAGCCTCGTGTACTCAAAGAATCCCACAGTACTCCAGGCACGTCGCATGGGCAAGACAAACTCTGTGATCATTGTCTTTGAAGGTCAACGGGTCCCTTACTTTGTTTACTAACGTGGTGCGGAATACCGCTGTTTCTTGCATACGAAAAAATACGAAGTGTGCGCAACCTGCGGCACGGTAGGGCACCGAATGGATGTGTGTCCGCGCCCTAACAGACAGTGCTGCAAAACATGCGCCCTCCCAAACCCACCCGAGGATCATTTCCTGTGAAATCAAATGTGCCATATGTTGAAAAGATCACCCGACAGGAGGCAAAAAATTCACCCCACCTCCCCGAAGGGAATCGTGAGGAAATGCGAATGCACCGGGATCAGCCCGGCGCCGCTGCCGCTTGGTCTCGGCCTCGCGCCTCTTCACCTGAGGATCGACCGAGCGAACGGGAGAGTGGGGCGAGTGTCGAGAGGAGAAGCACCGAAGCACCGCGCCTACCCTCGCCTACACTCTCCCACACACGCGGGAGCTCCGGCGAGCTCCCGCGATGCGAGCGCCCTCACACGCCCGAGCGCGCTCCTCCTCTCCACTCACTCGCCGCTGATCCGCCCGCACCACCTGCTCCGGTTGCTAGGGGAGAGGAGGAGCGCGCGCGCTCGCAGCTGTTGCTATGGGAGAGGGGGTGAGAGCGGAGAGATAACAACTGCGGGCGCGTGGACGCCGCACGGCGCCTGACATGGCTCGACTAAGAAATGCATTCGCATTTAAAAATGTCGTCACACATACAGGACCCCCTTTGTGCTCAGACGGCGCCAACGGTCGCGACAGCAACGAGATCAACCAGGACCTCAGCATCCATCGGACGTCTCCGATCGCCAGCAAGGAACTTTCAACAGTGCCCAGTTGTGTGACGTGGACAAGAAACATCACCGATGCCGCTCCAGCTCCTTCCACAGGCTCCGCCCGCTCCACCCGGGCCCGGAGAACGGAGCAGCGGCGAAGGACAGTAACGGCTCGCACTGCTCTCGTTCGATATCCCGCCGTAAGGGAGGACATCGCGAAGCCTCCCGCTCCGCTTCCCGCTCGAGTCACACGGTCGACGCCTCCGTGCAACCGGAAAAGATGAGCTGGGCAACTCTGGCCCCTCAGCCCGCTCAACACAGTGCAAACACACACAACACAAGCATGGCACTCCGCGCAAGTCCCTCCTTAGAGGAGGAGATTACACGCATTAAACAATCACTCGAGACTGTCATTGAAGAAAATAGGCAGCTTAAGGCGGAAGATGCTCAGCTCAGCGCCCGCTTTACTCCCTCCACAGGACAGTCGCAACAATCCGCCCCTTCAGCGGACGCACGTACTTCAGTTGAGTGTAGGCCTCTATCTGTAGCGGTAGTCTGTGAATCGGAGGAAGACAGTCCCCCTACCAAACGAAAAGCAGGGTTGCCCCTGAGCCCTCTTCCTCAACAAGAAAGTCTCACAGAGCTGGAATATAAAATCCAAAATCGATTTGCCAAGCTGGAAAGTATGATCTCCACACTGGCAAACACACTCACCAAACAACACGCCACTCTGAACTCCAAAGTTCTGGCTCTAGAGAACTCATACATGCTTCCTAGACAAGCCTCTGCGGCTGGTCCCCTTAAATTCAAGCCTTATGTCCGGCCCCCCGTCAGCGAAGGACTAAAGACCCCTGACCCTACTGGCAGTCATCATGGCGCGGACCAAACATCATAAAGAATACTGCATCTGGCAGTGGAATTGTCGAGGGTTTCGGCCCCAAACGAGGAAACCTTCGGCAATACCTAAACACACTAACCCCTGCAGAACCGGAACCAGAACTCCAAGAGTCTGGCGGCCTGGCTAAACTATCTGGCTATCGCTCCTTCAGCGCCGACCTCCCCGGTATCGAGCAAATTTTGGTTACTACCCTTGTCAAACGCAATATACCGGCCATTAAGCACTATACCGGTGTCGACACCGTCGAACATGTTGTTCTCGAACTCCTCTCTGACAGAAAGCGGGGGGTGGGGGTAGTATTTATTTTAAATGTCTACAGCAGCGCCAGTAAGCCTCACAATTCCGCACAGCTTTTCCGCAAAACAGTAGATATCGCAGAAAACAGACCTTGCCTTATAGTAGGTGATTTCAACTCCCCGCACTCTGCTTGGGGTTGTAAGAGAGATACAAAAAAAAAGGCAGACTTTTATGGCAGGAAGCCCAGCAACTAGGCCTCACTCTTCTTACCGATCCAGCCTATCCAACACGCATTGGCAATAGTGTCACCAACGATACAACCCCCGATCTTAATTTCGTAAAAAAACATGCGGGATACCACCTGGCAGAACACGTACGAGAACCTTTTCAGCGACCATTATATCTTGTCTATAACCATCCCTTCAGGTCCGCCCAGCCGTCTCGGAAAGAAGCTTCGAATCGTGAACTGGGACACTTTCCGCCAACTTCGGGAAGCGGCGGCTGAGTCGGATCCCACTGACATTCAGGACATCGAAACCTTAATAGCCGAGCTAAATGACCATGTAAACACTGCCAGGAAGATCATCCCCGAGGAGGCTCCGCTCCAGTAGGTAGATAATAAGCTCCTCCATATGTGGGAGGTTAAATCTAGTATTCAAGCCCGTCTGCAAAAACAAAAACTAAATCGCCCACTACGTCGACGGCTTGCTCACCTCAACCGGGAAATCGAAGAATATGCTACCCGCCTCACGCGACAAAACTGGCACAGTACCTGTGATCGTATGGATGGCCAAATGGGGGTATCCAGGACCTGGAACACCCTTAGAAGTCTTCTTGACGCCGAAAAAAGAAGGCTCATCCAACGTAACAATCTACGAGCACTGTTGCACTCTTTCGAGGGCACTGACAGCGATTTATTGCGTGATATCCAGGCACGCTATATTAGCCCCAGCACGCCAGACCCCCTCCCTGAGTATACGGGGAATCCCAATCCTGACCTAGATAGGGCCATCACGATAGCAGAGGTTCGCGCTGCCATTCAAGGTCTTCGCACTAAATCGGCGCCTGGGCCTGACGGCATTACTAACAAGATCCCCCGCAACCTTGATGATAGCTCGGTAGAGGCCCTAGCGAATTACACGAATAAATGTTGGGAGCAGGGCGCCATTCCCGCCGCATGGAAAACAGCCAAAATCACAATGATTCCTAAACAAGGAAAAAGTCTTCCGCTCGGCAGCCTCAGGCCAATCTCGCTAACATCATGTGTAGGAAAATTATTTGAACACGTTGTGCTCGCTCGCCTTAATCACTTTATGGAAAACAAGATCCTCTACCCACACACCGTGGTTGGCTTTCGTGCCGGACTTTCCACGCAAGACGTCATGTTGCACCTCAAACACGAGATAATCGATGGCTACGGCTGCTCTCCGCTGGATACCAGGGCCGTTCTTACTCTAGATCTAAGGCCTTCGACAACGTCCGCCACGACGCTATCCTGGCCAACCTTGCTGATCTCGACGTGGGCCAACGAGCCTATAATTACATCAAAGACTCTTTCCGAACGCACCGCCCGGCTTGTCGTTGGCGGAATGGAATCCGACATTATTAGGATGGGCAGTAGGGGGACTCCGCAGGGCTCCGTTTTGTCCCCTTTCTTGTTCAACATGGCCATGATTAAACCCCCGCAGCTACTCAATTCCTTGCCAGGCCTTCAACATAGTTTATATGCCGATGATATCATGTTATGGATGTCTGGAGGCAGGGATGGCGATATTCAAGAGACGCTCCATTTATTATCAGCCGAATTACTTATGTCGCGCCATTTCTGGCTCTCAAAAAAGCTGAACAAGATAAACTTAACTGCATTATTAGGAAAGCTTACGAACAGGTGGTTGGAATTCCCATCACCGCATCTACTGAACATTTCGAAGCAATGGGTATCCATAATAGCCTTGAAGAGCTTCTTGAGGCGCAAAGAATAGCACAACATCAACGGCTATCCAGTAGCGAAACGGGGCGCACTATCCTTCAACAGCTCCACATTACTTACGCCTCCCAGCATGGGGAAAAGATGATGCTTACTGACTCACAGAGGGAGCATATCCGTACATCTCCCCTTCCTCGAAATATGCACCCGGTATACAACGTTGATCGACGCCTAGCCAGGGCGGCTGCTCTCCACCGCCGCCTTCGAGAGGAGAAACAAGTGTTCTACGTCGACACCGTGGAATACCCAGACAGACCGGCCATGAGCATAGTGGCCGTGGATAAGCAGGGTAATTCAACTGCCTCTGGTTCAGTCTGTACAATTCACCCAGAGACTGGGGAGGAAGCAGCCATTGCACTAATACAGAAGTGATATTTGCAGTGTTCCTTTATAAAAATCATACATGCTTGATTTTTGCGAAATTAAATACTTCATCAACTGCAGAAAAAAAATTCACTTCGCCGTCGCCTGCTGTCGCCCGCGGCACTAAGCTTCTGACGCCATTTTAACAAATAAACCGGCAACTGTTACAAAAGGTTCCACAAGATAGGTTCCACGTTCTGCTTGGAACGCACGTGGAGTAGGGCAACGTGGTTCTATCAACGTTGAAGTGGGGCGCCTCAATTCACGCGCGTCTCCGCCGTACGGAAACATCGGCATCGGGACACCCGGCCTGGAGCAGTGGAACGCGGTAAATTTTAAATGATTTAGGCAAATATTTGGCGTCTTTACCTTGGGAGGAGCGCAACGCAAGAGGAACAACATGAGACGTGAGCGGGAAAGCGAACAGAGGCATTTACTTGGCAAAAGCCGATAAGACTCTCGCCTTTTGTCGACATTTGCAACGAAAGGCGCAGATACGCGGCCAAATTTTTGGCTCCACACTTGCTTTACTTGGAAATTCGCCGTCCGCCATAAGGAATTTCCCTTCTCTTCAGTCGTCGTAGTGGAGAGGCTACTTGTAGTCCGAACTTCCGAGGAGCCCGATGATCGACGGCAGGATCTGAGACGTGGCTCAGTGGCTAAGGCGTTGCGCTGCTGAGCACGAGGTCGCGGGTTCGATTCCCGGCCGCGGCGGCCGCTTTTCTGATGGAGGCGAAAAGCGAAAACACCCGTGTGTACGAGATTTCGGCGCACGTTAAAGATCCCCAGGTGGTCAAAATACGGCACGCCTCATCGCCTGCATTGCGTCGGCGCGTTAAACCCTACAATCAATCAATCAATCAATCAATCAATCAATCAATCAATCAATCAATCAATCAATCAATCAATCAATCAATCAATCAATCAATCAATCAATCAATCAATCAATCAATCAATCAATCAATCAATCAAGGATCTGAGACGGGAACGGAATAAAGAGAATTTACTCTGGGAAACGAGGGGAAGCCAGGAAGTAGAAAGGTAGGGAAAAGCGAAGTTTCCATATGTTCATGGCTTGCATCAGGTTCCCTGTTTAGACAAACGTTCGCTGTTCATATGGAGTTATCAGTTCACTCAATGTTTCATACAAGGTTAACCCGCTGAAAATGGAGCGTGCATGGGGCCTTCTATGGCAGTCGGCCAGATCTCTACACCAGTTCGAAGTGGCCATTCTCAAGGCACATTGATTAATCAATTCGAGTGTTCCAGGATCTTCTCATACACGATTGGTGTGTTCGAATTCGGATGTAGGTACCCGGCCTATTACTGAAAACTGCGCACGGCCTTGGTCGAAGGCGGGACAGAGACTGAAGGGATGGAGTAAATTCGGTGTGCCATCGTTACGACAGCGTCGGCAGCGGCAGAGTTCTGACCCGGCAGAGGCTGTCTATTTGTATAAAACGCGAGTGGTATAGGTTGCATTAGCGTACACCTATTTGGCGAATACTTCCCCCGAGCGTGAAAACGGCTTAATTTAAGAAGGTCGGAACTTCGTTCGGGAATTCGTGGATTGTGTGGTCAATTCTCAGGAAGTTATCTGATTAGAAGAAAACAATATACGCAGCTTCATGATATTCGGTCAGAGGCAGGAAAAATAAAATACGGAGTTCCCGATGGATCAATTCTCGGTCCGTTGCTTTTCCTCGCCTACATTAATATTATCGTAAATATTCCCTTAACCGCTGATATTGTTCTTTACGCGGACGATACAGATGTTTTCTTCTCAGGACCAGACCTTGGACTGCTAGAATCGGAAGCTAATGCTTGGCTTAAGGAATTTTTTCAAGTGCGGTGCGCGAAGGACATGAAATTTTCCTTCAGTGGATACCAGGTCATTCTGGTATAACGGGCAACAAGATCTCCGATGCGGTCGCCAGAGAAGCCCACGACTTCAACTTCACCGTTGGAATCCCGTTTTCAAACGAGCATAGCAAAGCAGCTGCAATCGACCTAGGATGGCAACTTCAGCTGCCGGTTTGGCAGGATCCTCTGAGCAGTTATGCGCCTCTTCATGCTATAGACCCTCAGTGCAATTTCCCGTATCCACGAGGTCTGCCAAAGCGCACTGAAGGCATGTTACACCGGCTGCGACTTGATGTTGCATACACCCGGAGCTTCTTGTTTAAGCTGGGCTGTGTAGAGTCGCCATTGTGTACAGTGTGCTCTACTACCGACAACATCAGGCACATTTTAAGCCACTGCTCGCGATATGCCAGTCAGCGGGCAACAGCGTCGAAAGCGCTTGTGCGACTACGACGCGGATGTCCTCTGGAACTCTCTCACTTCCTTGGACCCTGGCGAAATCGTGAGGAAGCAGTGCTGGGTACAAAAACACTGCTTACTTTTCTTGCGGAAACAGGGCTAGAAGAGGTTTTGTGAACTCTCTGAGCATGTACAATTTGTATGTGTGTGCATTTCTCCTCTTACTCCCCTTTCTTTTTTCGCTGTCACCTCACTGTATTCACCCCACCTGGAGTAGCAAGCCCTACCGTTAGTGGGGCTGACCGCTTCAGCTTTCATTAAAGGCGTCTCTCTCTCTCTCTCTCTCTCTCTCTCTCTCTCTCTCTCTCTCTCTCTCTCTGAATATATGGCTGAATATTATTAAAATTGCGCTCAACGTAAAAAAAAAACTTATGATTCTTGCTCTGTGGAATAAACACACCCCTTTGGCTCCTTGGGGTTTGTTTCAAATTTGACCTGAACTGGTCGGACCATGTCAATCATGTCTGTTTGAAGACATCTATAGGTTAACCAATTTGATGTACCGACTCAGACAAATCTTTACCAATGTGGTTGAAGAAACAGTTGCATTCTTCACCTATTCATTCATACCTTGTGTATTACCATTTGTTATGGTGATTAGGTAATAAAAAAACTCACTCAGATCGGCTCCAGTACCTTTAAAGGAAACCTTTACGACTCGTATGCCTGATATCTCACACAGGAAGATATATTTTTCAGATTCTAAAAATTTTACGTTTTGCTGAACTTTATATAGTTTCTTTTAGGGCGAAGCCCTTAGGGGGCTGGGGCTGTTGGTGTTTCCTGTCGTCGTCGTAATCGCCGTTTCATGTAGTCACGGTACTAAAACACCGGGAAAACAGTTTAAGCCTCGCGCGAGGACATCGGCTAGGACCAAAACTCCTTGTCTTGTTTTCCGCAGTGCCACGTTCTTCAACCCAAGCTGTGATGGTTTAAAGTTATTTTTCAGTTCAGCTTCTGCTACTTTTGCTGCGTCTTTTGCCCCTGTGGCTTTGAGTTTGATGTACAAAACACTTTGCTTCCTCCTTTCTCCTTCCTCCACAGGGTCAGGGTCGGAGTGACGTTTGGCTTCGCTACTCCTTGTTACGTCTCCGAAATTCCTCTGTGGGATGCATTTTAGTGCTGCTAGTTCACCTTCCAATTCTGCCACCCTGGCAATGAGGTCTATTGTTAGGCCCCTCATCTCCTGAATATCATCTGCCAATGTTCCCACTGCGCTTTCGTCTTCAGTTAACTCGAGTTACTTTTATTAGGCTACTGAGAATTCTTGCGTCAACTTCTTTTACCTTCATTTGCAGTTCAGCTTTGAAGGTTTCCTCCTCCACGTTTTCAATCTGCTTCCGTGACTCATCCTCACATTGGTCCTTTCCGAGTTTCGGGAACTCCTCCTTATTCTCTTTTGCGGGATCCGCCTTTTCCTTCCCTTCCCTTCTGCCTGGCATGCTTTCGTCTCTTTCCTTTTTCTTTTTCTTTTTGCGCTCCAAACTGAAGTCCCTCGTTCTCCTACCTACATCCTACAGTCAAACCCGGCTATAACGAACCCGGATAGAGCGAATTATGCTATATATCGAACAAAAATAATTCAGTTACGGAAATACATGGGAAACGTATTCCTTATAACGAAGTTCACATCCGATATATCGAACTCTGCGCGCCTGGAATGGCCGCCGAAATGCATGGTCTCGGAGCGGCGATTGAGATGTGGATTGGCCGCGACCACGGAGCAAGAGTTGCGACTTAGACATTGCGCCTCGCACGGAGCGACATGACGCCCGGACCAGCGAGTCAGCGAGTCCGGACCAAGACAGCAGCATCGGTGAACTGTGGGAAGAGCTCCCCCACGTTCCCGATGATGTCGCGAGTGAAAGCCGTCCGACGCTTATAATGAAGCGCTTTCGGCAGTCAATGTGCTCCGCCAATGCTTCTTAGATTTTGGAGGACGCGGACTCGAACTGGTGCAAATAATGTTTCGTGTAGAGAATGCTATGCTAGTTGAAGCCGCCAAAACGAAAGTGAAAACAAAAATCACCGCTTTTTTCTTTGCAAAGTAGGCAGTTCAGGCGGAAAGTAGCTTTAATACTTGCAATAAATGGATTATTTTGGGTATGGTAACGGCTACTTTACTGTGTTCGTTTTTGCATGCGGGGATGGTGGAGTTGAGGAGGGGGAGGGGGGCTCCCGCGGATTGCGAAATTGTAACGATAAGTTCGTTATTGGCGGGTTCGGCTATATCGAACTATTGGATATATCGAACTAATCGCGGTGCATATTGCAATTCACTATAAACGGGTTTGACTGTATTCTGCTTTGGGCTCGTTACCCACCACCTGCTGTGACTTACTGATACTGTCCCGAACGTCCTTCTTGTTTCCAGTTTTCTGTTGAATTCACGACGAAGTGGGTCTTCTTTTATGCTAGATCTGCTTCTATCAGGCTCAAAAAGTGGTTATAGATTTCTGTAGCCCACTTAGTTGCTGAGATTTTCGTATATTACTACTCGTCTGGATTTCCAAGTTTAAGGCTCCCATTGCAACAGCCCGATATGATTAATATTAGAGAATAAGTAATATGGAATCTCTCTGCTAATTTCCAGCTAAATTCCTATCACTTTCCTGCTTTTCTATGTGTTACAAACGTATTCTAACAATGCCGAAGGCAAAACTCAGCTCTCTTCTTTTTTACATTTGTGAGTGCAGTCCTAGTTGCACCAAAAAATTCTTCCACACACAGCAGCACCCGAAGACTCACCTTACAAAATTTTCGTTAATTTCACTATTACACACACATAATTTGTGCTCCCTTATGCTAGAAAATTTACTGAACCCAGTGTTATACTTCGTTTTTGAAGAAGCCACCAAACTATTTCTTAATTTAAAGTTAAATTTGACATTTTTTCCCAGTTAAGCCTAGCTTTCGCTTCGAAATTTTGTCTCCTGTTTTCGAAATGAAAACTCTATTTTACGAACTGAAGATTTCTCCCCCGTAGTCTAGAACTGTTTATGGACTATTTATGCTGTGATTTACCTCCTTTACATGCTTATTAAATTCGTAACGTAGTAAAAAATACGAGCTCACCGATGGCCTCCAGGTACGTGTCGTTTATGCTTAGTGGTGCCGCGGATAGGAGGCGTAGGCGTAGAAGCGGATAACTCGGTGTTTTAGTGCCGCAAGAGACACCCAGCCAGATCTCTAGTCCTTGTACGCAGCTTGTGTGAGTGCGTAATGATCTTGGTGACGTTAGGTTGCAGGAGTGCGAAGGCTGTCGCCACTTCTGCTTCCTCCGAAGATGGAGTGTTGATCGATGTGCAGGTGACCAGCTTGCCCAGCCCGGTGACCGCGACCGGTGCCCTTGTGGAGTGTTTGGGTAGACAGGCGTCTGTGTACAGGACAGTGTCGTTTTCCACCAGGGTCCTGCAGAGGACTCTTGCCCGGGCTTCGCGTCGTCCGGCGTGCCTTGTGGGGTTCATGTTGCGCGGTAATGGTTTGCTTTCCATCTTTTCAGTACAGCCTTCGGGTAATTGACCGCGACGGGTGTAGAGGTATTCTTGCCATCCCATCCCGCCTTTGCCTGGCTAAGACGGACCCTTTGATTGGACAGGTGGGCTTCTATAAGCTCGGCTACTGTGTTGTGGAGTGCCATTTGTAGTAATTTTGTCGTGTATGAATTTATGGGAATACCCAGGGCCTGCTTCATGGCTCCTGATTATTGTGTCAAGTTGTATGACGTCATTTTTCAGGAGTTGCATGTACGGTGCTGCGTACATAATTTAAAAATTAACAAAGGCCTGAATGAGGCGCAACGTGTCCGATTCGTTCAGACCCCTCCCCCTGTTGGCCACTCGTCTGATCATGTTCAAGATCTGGTCTGACGCGAGTTTGATTTTTGCGATCATAGCCGTTGAGTTGCCGTCTGCCTGAATCAGGAGGCCCAGGATCCTGAGTTGACGAACCGGGAGAATGCGGATCCCTTCCAGAGTGATTCCAATTTTTCTGCTCGTTTCCCTGGTGTACGTGGTCTAACAATGGTCATCTCCGACTTTTGAGGCGAGCAGCAAAGGCCACAGGCCTTTGCATAGCTGTTGACCGTGTCAGCTGCTTTTTGGAGTGAGTCCTCTATCCATCCATCCGACCCTGCCCTCCCAGTCCAGAGGGTGATGTCGTCGGCATACAATGCATTGCCTAGGCCATAAATTCACTCGAGAAGCTTGGGCAACGGCATGAGAGCCATGTTGAACAGGAGTGGGTAGAGAACCGAACCTTGCGGCGTTCCTCTATCCCCCATGAAGATCGGTTGGGATGTCTTCTCTCTTATTGTGATCTTGCTGTTCGGTTGCTAAGTCTCGGATATAGTTGTAGTACGCTCTCACTCCGCAACCCGTGTTGCGTGGGTTCGTTCATGCGTGACGTTATCAAAGGCACCTTCGAGGTCGAGCGCTAGTATCGCTTGCGGCGCCTGTTTCGTTGCCCCCGCCAGCCGCGTCGTCCCTGGGCGCTGCCGCCGGTGCTGGTCCTTTCATAGCTACACCTTCTACCGCGTGTTCCGTTACCCAGTCCCTCCCCAGTGCTGCCGCCTCCTATATATGGTAGACAAGACCATTCCATTAAGCCCACCATGCCTCAGACTTAAGACTGGTCGGCCGAAATGGACCTCACTCTGCCGTTAGGAGATGACGCTACCCCGCCATCTACGGAAAACGCCTGGACCAGTGTTGGTACGTCCCGTAAACCCGCATCCACCGCCCGATCCCGCACCGAACTGATCACTGCCCGCATCGAACTTCCTCCAGACATTCTTACTCCCATGCTACCTCTTTACGACTTGCTCACCGCCATTGCCTCCGCTGCATAACTTTGCTCCGAGACCAGTGAAGAAATCACCCTCCAGGCGAAGGCCACTCAGAGCCTTGTGTTTCTGAAAACTCGCTCCCCCCTTACCGCTCACCTCCTACTCTCTCTCTCTCTCTCTGACGTCCGGCTTCATGGTAAGACCATCAGCATCAAACCTTATGCTCGCAGCCCTCCCATCTCCTGCCTTGGTGTCATCCATAACGTTGGCAGCCATTTCCCTCCTCCTCAGATTATTCAGGAACTAGAGTCGTATACCACAGATATTCTTGCTGCACGCATGATGGGTAGCACACAATCAGTTCTCATTACTTTCTCTGGCACCGTGATCCACAGCTTCATAAATTTCAAACGTGATGCTTTTCCGTGTCGCCCCCACAAGCCTAAACCTCCCACATGCACCCACTGTCTAACACTGGAACACCGGGCTCACCAGTGCCCGCAGCATAGTGCTCCGGCCAAGTGCCGCCGTTGTGCTGCCCCTCTACCAGCTGACCCTAGCACCCACGTATGTTCTCCGCCCTGGTGCATTAATTGCAAGGTGAACACTCACCCGTCTCTTGACCCTACCTGCCCCTTCCTCCTCGAAAAGCAACGGGCATGTGATAAAGCTGCATTTGAACGCCGCATAGCTTTGCGACGGGTCACGCAGGACACCCCTTCCCTTCCATCCTCTAAACCTGCATATGTCTCACCAGTCACATCCCCACCGGGCTCGTACGCTGGTAAACTGAAAGGACCGTCGGTGGCGCCCCCCGCTTCCTCCAATGCTACACCCTCACCGTCCTTGATTGAGGAGAGCCGTCACTCTTTCGACCTCCGACTCGCCATGCTCGAACGCCAGCCGCATGAGCAGCAGCGCATTTCCCAGGAATTGCAACAGCAGATTCTCTCCCTCACCGAAATACTCCAAACCACCACCAACTGTCTTACCTCCCAATTTGCGCAGCTCATTGAGCACCTTGCCACATTCACTACAACTCCTTCTACAGCCCAGCTCATGCCTTTGGCAGACTTAGTCGAAAGTACGTCCACTGCCCAGCACACTCGATTGGTTCAGCTCGAAACTTCCATCCTTAAAGTTCTTACCGCGCTGAATGCCCAATCCGAGCAACTCAAGTCCTTTGGTTCCATTGCTATTTCTTTACAAGAATCACCCACCCCCCCGGCTAAGAAAAAGGACCGTCCTTCTACATCCACCTTTTCCTATAAGTTCATTGCTTAGGATCTGGAGGTGGTGCAGTGGAACGGCCGAAACCTACTCAATAATAAGACGCCTCTCCATCAGTACCTCCTTAACCGCCAATTTCTCCCTCATTTTATTCTGATACAAGAGGCCCGGGGCACTATTACCATCCCAGGTTACCGTGCCTATCATGCCGCTACGAGCACGTCGCTAGCGTCCATTTATGTGCGTGGTGACATGCTAGTGGAACCACTGGACATACCCTGTACCCTTCTCAAATATTTAGTCGGCGTGGTCTGTTATGAATCATCCTTCTTCTAAATTCTCACTGGCCCTCCTGTCTTTCAACAACCCCCCTGTACCTTCCTCTTTAATCAGTGCGCTGGGCAAGTTCCTGCACTGGCTTCCGTCCACCACCCATCTGATCCTTGGCGGTGACTTCAATGCCCCTCAAACGTTTTGGGGCTATCCGCAGACCCTCAAACCCGGCCGCCTTCCCCACTGTCTTGTACAGGAAAGCCACCTCACCCTTCTTAATACTCCTGGCTCCCCTACCAGAGCCGGCACTACCTCACAGCGGCCCACGACACCCGACCTTACTTTCTCTCGGGAGTCCCTTTCAGGTCACTAGCGGGTCACAGCGAAAACCCTCCTCAGCGACCATTTTCTGATTCATCTTTCCTTCTCCGTTTCCGACATCCCGTGATGTCGCCTCGTCACTCACATTGACTGGGACGCCTTCCGCACGGCTCTAGCCTCCCACTCCCTTGAGTCGTATGACGACTGGACGGCGGTCATTGCCGTGGCGCTTTCTTGCAGCAGTCGCCGTGCTCACATCCGTTATCCGATCCAAGACCCTGACACCCACTTTCTCCGTTTATGGCGCCGCCGTAAACGACTGCAGCGCTCCTTGCGCTCCCAACCCCAAAATACTCAGCTCGCTTCCAGAATCGCTGCTTTACGAGACGAGATCTTTGCCCACCGCGCTTCTCTCGAACATTCTCGATGGAGTGCTCTCTGCGACAATCTTGAAACTGCATTGCACTCACGATCGACATGGTCTCTTTTTAAATATCTCCTATAGGCACTAAGCCCACGCTTGCTCCTCTTTAGCTGAAGCTCTTGCACAAGGAACAGCCTCCGACCTCTAACCAACTAGCCTCTCTTTATCTCCCCACCCCTTTTACTCCTTGCTATATAGACTACTCGGGTGAACCTAATTCTGATCTGGACCACCCTCTCACTCTCCGGGAGCTCGAGGCGGCCCTGGTGGCATATTCTACGCGTCCTGCTCCTGGGGAAGACGCCATCACATACACGGCTCTCCGCAACCTCCCCGACAATGCGAAAGAGTTCCTCCTCCACATTTTTAATCAAGCCTGGGAAAGCGGCTGCCTGCCTAGCTCTTGGACTTCTTCCCTTATTACCATGATTCCCAAGCCTGGAAAACCTCCTTCCATCGCTAACCTTCGGCCTTTATCCTTAACGTCATGCGTAGGTAAGACCCTTGAGCGTATGGCTCTGACTCGCCTCTCTGAATTTCTCGAAAAGGGGGACGTCTTCCCTCACTCTCTCATCGAATTCTGTCACCGTGTCTATGCTCAGGATTTTTTTTTTGCTTCTATATGTTTTTGCACCTAAATCCACGCTCTGTTGGCCGTCGATCCGTAAAGCCTTTGACGGTGTGTGCCATGACCATATCCTCGCACAGCTTGCCGTAATGTCATGCGGCTCCCGCATGTACTCCTATTTCCGCTTCTTCCTCTCTCACCGAGTGGCCCGCTTTCCAGTCGGCTACCATCTGTCTGACCCCCACCACATCATTCGAGGCACTCCTCAGGGTGCTGTCCTTTCCCCCACCCTTCTCAATATTGCTATGACTCCTCTCGCTTCCCAACTAGCTGAAATCCCTGATCTTCATCACATCATTTACGCCGACGACATCGCCCTTTGGTGTTCGTCTGGCTCTCCGGGTCACGTGCAGAGTACCTTGCAATGTGGCTTGGATCTCATCGACTCTTTTCTCACCGCTGTTGGTCTTTATCCTGCTCCGGAAAAGTCCGAGCTTCTCCTTCTCAGCCGTTCCTCTCACCACCGCGCCCACACTTACCTCATCTCTCTCCATATTTGTGGTTATCCCATTCCTGTGGTAACCAAATTCAAGGTTCTTGGCTTTCCTTTGCATGCAGCCAAGAACATACAAGCCCTACACGCGCCGTCGCGACCTGCCACTCGGTAACCCAACTTCTGCGTCGTGTGATCACTCGACGAGCGGGTCTTCATGAAGATAATGCCTGCAGGGTTGCTCACTCGCTCTCCCTTAACAAGTTCTTGTACTTTATCCCTCACATTTTCTTCACCAACACTCAACTTAATACCCCTGAGACCGCCCTGGTGGGACTCTAAAAGGCAGCACTGAACCTCCCTATCACCACTTCTACAGATGAGCTTTTTGCCACGGGCCTCTTTCCTTCGCTTCGCTTTTTCTTGATTTCAGTAAGGCATTCGACTGCGTTCCACATGACAAACTAATTAATAAGCTACGTGTAATAGGGATTCCTCCTTTCCTTGTGGAATGGGTTTCTTCCTATCTCCCTAACCGTAAGCAGTATGTGAGGTTTAATGACCACTTTTCCGATGTCCTCCCAGTTTCATCTGGTGTTCCACAGGGTAGCGTACTTAGGCCCCTACTTTTTCTTATCTGTTTTAATGATATTGTTGATGTTGTTGCTGATCCTGTACAAATACGTCTGTTCGCCGATAACTGCATTCTGTTTAATAATATCCACTCTCTAGATGACCAGACAGCCCTAAATTCTTCTCTTAACAGTATTCTTTCGTGGTGCACGCAATGGGGCATGAGAATTAATTACGAGAAAACAGTTTATCTTAGAATTACCAATAAAACTCATCCCCTCAAGTTCTCCTACATAATTTCCAACAATCCCTTAGCTGAGGTTAATGAATACAAGTATCTCGGTGTTACAATTACTAACAACTTAAGCTGGAATACTCATATCAGGAACATTTGCGCTTCAGGGTTCCGTAAGTTATGTCAACTAAGGCACAAACTTAAAGATGCTCCCTCTCATGGTAAATACCTGGTCTACACAACCCTCATAAGACCTAAATTAGAATATGCTAGCACAGTTTGGATCCGCACACCAAAGTTAACATTAGCAATCTCGAGAAAATCCGAAGAAGAGCTGTACGTTTCATCTATTCCAAATATAGCCGCCTTGATTCCGTATCTCAACTAATGAACACAAATAACATCCAAACTCTTGAACTAAGGCGCAAATTTCTTCGCTTGAAGTTTCTGCACCAACTGGTCAATAAAAAGCTGGGATTAGATAGTAGTTTGTATGGGAGTCCGCTCTCAACCAGATCCCGTCACACCCATGACAAATCTCTGACCCCATTTTTTGCTAGGACTAACATTTTCAAATTTTCATTTTTTCCCCGAACTATTGAAGAATAAAATTCGTTACCCGTTTCTGCACTTTCTACTGTTGAATCCCTCGAAGCTTATTTTAGCCCAAATGCCACTGTGCTGAGCTGATGCGTCAACCTTGTTAAATGCATTTTTTTTATCTTTATGCCTTGTATTGTTCCTTACAATGTAATTGTGACTCAATTATTCTTGTATTTTGTACGTTTCTTGTCCACTCCTGCTTGTGCTGTCAAGCCTGCAGTATTGAATAAATAATAAATAAAATAAATAAATATTCCCAGCTTTCTCGGCTCTCCATTACCCGTTAAGGTCAATGGTTACTGGTTCATATTTCCGACTTCCCTCTCCCCCGTTACCCCTCCCGACGCAATTTCGGCACCCAACCTTCGTATCCTCCCTCTTCCGTCAAACATGTCCCCTCTCCTTCATGCAGGTCGTCGTCATGCGTCCGCGCAGCACAATCTCCACTTTTCGCGACCCAGGCAATTGCTTACACAGATGCCTCCTATGTGGCTTCTCGAGGCTCGGCCGATTACGCTCTGTACCACCCTCACCTTTCTGAAGCAGAAGCGCACACTAGCGGCCCGTACCTTCACCTTCCGGAAGCAATGTCTCTTAAGATTCTCGCCATTGCCCATGCCCTTCAGTTCTTTGCTTCTCTTCCCCCCGTCTCCTAATACACAATCTTTTCTGACTCTCCCGCCGCTATTATAGACATAAAAAAATTGCTCACTACCTTTTACCCTTCAACAGGAGGTCGAGCGTGCGGTCTCCGCTCTACAGCCATCCATTGTTTTCCTCCGTTGGGTCCCTTGACATTCCGGGATTGATGGCAATGAGTTGGCGCATCAACTCGCCCGCGACACTCTTTACCGGCCACCGTTGATCCCCTGGCCCGGGCCCTCGGAGGACAGTGGGAGGCTCTCCCCGCCGTACCATCAGGGAGGTCTACCTACAGCTCTGTCTAGACAAATGCCTCTACCCGCCTCCTCACCCATCACTCACCGTAACCGAGGCTAGACTACTCCGGCACGTCCAAATGACTGCCCTGATCACTCCCTCCCGCCTATTCCTCTATCGCTATAGATCTGACCCCTCTTGTCCCAACTGCCCCACTGCCAACGGTGATTTACCTCACTGCGTATTCTACTGCCCGGCGGCTCAGCTATCCGACTCGTACCTTCCCATCTTTTTCCATCACCACCTCGACCGACTGGCTTGGCTCTGAAGGAGAAGAAGAACAGCGCAGACTGGTCGCCCAGGCGGTCGACATGCTCGGCCTGTAGCTTCGGCCGAATAAAGGTCTTTTCTACCCTACTCTATAAAATGACGGGCTTTCTCACTTTAGTGAAGATGTTAAAGCGGCGGGCCTCTGTGGCGTAGCCAGGGCGAGGGGCTGACCGAGCAGCACTATTCTTGAATTTTTTCCGGATGGCGTGAAACTGACCTCATCAGTGGGCTCACTTGCTGGGAGGAGGTCTTGCTGCGGAGGCTTCGAGTTGGGGTGGCGTTATCCCCAGCAGTTACTCACGGTTGGCCTGCCCGATACCACGCCCCGTTTGCGGACACCTGCCCCTTCTGTGTGACTTCTGCGCCAGAAGCTGACGTTGAACACCTGTTGTGGACCTGTTCAGGTATTAGAAACGCCAGAATCCAACACATCCGAGGCACAGGGCTCC
>NW_027526335.1:126466495-126515772 GCF_048455015.1 Haemaphysalis longicornis | reverse complement strand
TGGGGAGTGACGTTTTCCACCATGAGGGAGCGGCAGAGGCCCGCGTTACCAGGTTGCAGATCCGGCTGCGCCGCACGCGGTTCGCTCATCGGGGCCCCCGTGAAGGCGGCCGACTCTTCCCCGTTTCCGGTCCTCACGGCTTCGTACGTTCCGATGGAGCGCAGCTCCTGGCGAGCCGCCTCGCAGGCCGGGTCCATGGCGAGCACCGCTTCGAAGCACCTGGTCGCCTCGTGGTACATCTGCAGGGCCAGGTGGGCCTTGCCGCACCTGAAGTGGTTCTGGGGCCACCGCGGCTCCAGGTAGCGGGCCAGCAGGGCGTCCCGGAGCGCCTCCTCGTGCCACCCCATGGCGCTGTAGCAGAAGGAGCGATCGGCGAAGAACCTGTGGTCGTTCGGGTTCCACACGATGGCCTCGGTGAAGCACCCCACGGCGTCCCTGTGACGGCCCATCCTGGACAGCTCGCTGCCCTGGCGCGCTAAGCTCTGGCTCCGGGCGACGGAAGCGTCGTCGATGGGGCTCCGCAACGGCTTGAAGCGCGCGTCACCGCCGTCCATGCCTGTTTGGTGGCTGGGGATTTGATGGCGCGTGAGGGGTGGAATGCCTCCCTCGAGGGCTTTTCTTATAACTCCGGCCGCCATTCTGAACTTTCCCGTGCTTGCTCTTTAGCACGGACTTCCTGCGAATGGTAGAGAACAAGAAAAGGCGCACACACTAAGAATGATTCAGCTGTGACCTCAGAGACTGCAACAACTGAAATGGTTAGCATACTTTTTTGGATGAATTGTAGCCACAGTCCTGTCTGTTCGAATCAGTTTAGGAAAAAAAAATCGCCAAAGAAGCGATGCGAACGGAGAGGAACCTCTGTCATTTTTTTCGTCGTTTCTTTCGTGCTTTTTTCACCATGCTTAGTTTAGTAGAATAAATACCGCTGACAGGAGCGTACACTGGTACGAAATATTTAATGCTGTGGCACGTAGGTACCTATCAGCTTTCACTGTGATGTTTTGTGTGCGGTCGCTAAGTTGAACCTTACGAAACCCTGAGCACGATTTTAGGTGAGCGCGCTATAATATAGCCCGCATCGAAGCTGTAAAACGACGATCCATTTCAAAGGGGCTTTTTGAGGGAAGCAGCTTTGATAATAAGGCCGCCTTTAGCGGTTTACAACTATAGCTCTGTTCAGGGGTTTCACACTGCGCCAAAACATTCACACGGGCGGCGATCTTGCAAGACGCAAGGTGCGCTTAGATTTGTAAAAGCTATTTTTTTTGTTAGCTTGCAGTTTAGAATGTTGACCTGAACCACGTTTTCCGTCTTTTATGGTAATACACGTACATTTCTCGGTAGAACAGATTCCATCCTCAACCACCGTTTGTGTTTCACGACTACACTCGATCTGCTGGACATGTGGGTTCCGACGAGACAATGAAAAGTTTGGAAGGCGGCATTTTACTTACTGCGGGCATGTACAGGCGCCGCCGAAAGTGACTGGACAAGGTTTAATAAATGTACAGGAATTTCTTCTTCCCGAAACTGCCTTGCTGCATTGTTGTGCGTTTAAAGGAGTCCTGCCTAATAGAAAAACCTATATGTAAACGGCAATGGCTGTCCAGAAGGCGATAAGGTAAACATTTTGTGATATTCACAAATCCTTGTTCCAATTACTTATGACGGCACCTGTACGTCCCGTGTGCGTTATCACTTCAGTTAATTAGCACTGACCAATTTCCTCGTGGTAACTCCACTCGGTTTTCTTCAAACATGAACTTTTATTGCGAAAGTAACAACGAACTACGGAAAGTTTTCAACAAACTTTTCGGGTATACACTTTTGGAATACGCTACCGCTCTGTAATAAAACATTCCGTACCGGCTATACATTTAAAAATTATTTGCGGGAGTTATTCCAACCTGAGTAATTTAACTTGGCTATATTATGTTGAGTTTTGTCTCTTTATTGTATTACTAATATGTTTCTTGCTTACGATGTTCTTGCATTTATACCGTAATTTATCTTGCTGATATTAGTGGTTTCTTTTTCCTTGCATTCCTAATATGTTTCTTGCTTATTATGTTCTCGCACATATGCTGCAATTTATCTTGCTGATGTTATTTTGCGTTTCGTCGATTGATATATTTCTGTTTATAACGTGTGTTTCCGTCTGTTTAATGAATAACAGAAGGTACCCCTTCAGTCTCTGACTCTGGGACCTCCTTCTTAAAGCTTGTATTGTACACACTCTTGTTGTAACACCAAATGAAATAAAATTCTAGTTTAAAGTCAAATAACAATAACAATAACACCACCAGAAACATCTGGGCACCAAAATTAAGAAGGCTTGAAAGAGATGAAGCCGCACCGTTTGTGCGGCAACCGACAAATGCGACCAGTGTTTTTGCTTGCGAAAACTACAGCCAGCAAACTAACAGAACACAGTAGCAGGAACAACACAAGCGCTGACGTTCAAGTTTTAACTGGAGATTTATTCAGCTGCAGCTGTCCGGCCCATCGCAATCTTTTTATAAGTGATTGCTCTCGAGATATTTAGAGTAATGCGAGCTGTAGTTAGTCAATTTAGTGCGGAGTACTTTTGCACAGCGTGCGATGGAGGCGAAAGTTAGCTTTCTGCGGAGCCATGAAAACTGCCAGCTTTAAAACTACAGTAAATAAATTCTAACAAGGAACTACAGAAACAGTACAAAGCTCTGCAAAGTGTTTTTTGCAGATTTCATATTCAAGTGGATGCCTTGATATACATGTGGAATATTCGCTTTTCTGCACCGGGTTTCTTGGTTCAGCGAGAAACTTCAAGATGGGAACATACGAAGAATTGATACACGCAAAAGGCACGTCCAAAGATGAACTCGCGGTGCGCAATACGACTAAACGCGGGCACAACAGCCACGCTGAAGGAACTACACATGCGCGGACGAGCTGGCAAACGGATTAGGCGTTCTCCGAGTCATGTAACGGGATCAAGGTTTGGCTAACGCGCGACTCCTTATCATCGTCTATGTGGAGGGCCTCCACGAGCTTTCTAGCTGTCTAATCCCATTTGCAAAGAACACCTCAGTGTCCCGAAAAAGGGTCTTTTGAGCCACAGACTTTCAGGTGCGACGGAAGATAAGCATAGGTGGAATTCTTGGCCGCTAAGCGCTCTCAGAAACGCAGATTAAGGGACCGCCTTCTTTACCTACACTCTGCTGCAAAACAGGAGTGATCCGGTACACGACACCCGGCACAGAATTGCTTAAACTCGTGGGCGCGCTTGACGCTGCCCGTACTGGAGCTAGTCCCTTGTCGGCGGTGAATGTTTCTGTTCAAGCTCAAGTTTATTGCACTAATTTGCACATATTTACAGTTGGGTTGTAGTACAGAGGAAGGGCCCAAGGCCGAAGCCGAAGAGCACGATTGAGTACATTGTTGTTGCCTCAAAAGACGAGTTGAACGCCGTAGCGTGATCTGACAAGAGAGAGAGAGAGAGAGAGAGAGAGAGAGAGAGAGAGAGAGAGAGAGAGAGAGAGAGAGAGAGAGAGAGAGAGAGAGAGAGAGAGAGAGAGAGAGAGAGAGAGAGAGAGAGAGAGAGAGAGAGTCCGGGAGGTTCACGAGGTGTAGAGACCGTTTTCCTACCCTGCACTGGAAGTGTGGGGTGTTCGGGGGATAAAAGAGAGGGCAGAAGAAAAGAAAGAGATAGGTGCAAGAACCCGCGCGCACTGCAGTGCCGTTTTAGGCACACAGTCGTTCGTGTAAACTCGTAGCGGTCACGAAACAGAAGAGCTTTTGCTGCCCCCTGCGAAGCCGAATGTACGGACCGACGACCTAAAATAGTCCCAACTGCGAACGGTCGATTGTCCAATCGGCTGAGCGAAATGGCAAGCACGCTTCTCTCCGATGAATGTTTAGGACAGCGACGCAGCACACAATCTATTTTTATTGTCTCTTCCGCCCCGCAGGTGTCGCAGCTGGCGCTGATGGCCATCCCGTTGAGGAAGGAATGCGCATTTGTGAAAGCTACTCCTAACCACACTCGACAAATCAAAGGTCGGCTGGAATTGAGACAGCCCACACAGAAGACGGCGCTGGGGTAGGGGATCTGGATGTAGAGACATGGTAATCCTATACGTGCAAGTAAACCAAGCGTCTCGCGGCATCGGTCCTTGAGAGCGCAAGAAGGATGGTGTCTCGCGGCGTGTAAGAGCAACTTCATCTGCCAAAACGTTGCCGATGGTTCCGCCGCGACTTGGCAGCCTCGGGAATACAACGTAGCAGCCATGGGTGACAGCCAGGTGGAATTCTTATCGAATCTCCGCCACCAGTTGGTGGAGCGGGCCGTAGCACCGGGCTAGTTCGAAGGTTCGTATAGGATGCCTTTCGAATCAGAAAAGACGGACCACTTGTGGGGAGTAGCTCCAATAACGCCATCAAAAGCCCCACGATGGCTGCAAGTTTGCTATCTGTCGAGCGCATGGCGTGGGCAACACGGAAGCGAGTTGTGGTCAAATATGCTGGTACAACCACCGCACCTGCCGAGCTGGATGACGTTACTGAACCATCCGTGTTCATATGATTCCGGTCGTTGTAACGTTCGCGCAGTCATTAAATAATGACATCGCCAGCCGTTTTAGAATCAATGGTGGCAAAGTCGGCTTTTTTTACAATGCCGGGAACTTGAGGCATTGTGATTAGGTGTTTATTACACATAAGGATCAAGAGCCTGGCGAACTCCCGAGGGCTTTTTACACGAAGAAAAAGAAGGAGTTGTGCGTTAGCCAACCATCGACTTATTTATGCGAAACAGAAACACGCCTAATGAGCCTGATGCAAGCTCTTCCGCGGATTCATTGTTCCTTTGAGTGCATAGCAGATTCTTCTCGAATCTCCGCCACCAGTTGGTGGAGAGGGCCGTAGCGCCGGGCTAGTTCCAAGGTTCGTAGGATGCCTTTGGGATCCGAAAAGAAGAACCACTTGAGGGAAGGAGCTCCAAAAGTGTAATCAAAAGTTCCACGATCCCTGCAAGTTCGTTATCTGGTCTTCCAGTAAGTCACCTTGCTCACCAACAGCTCTTGTGTGAATGTGCCTTTTCCGTGTGCACATTTGTTGTATGCTCTAATAAATGACAAGTTGGCAGCATGCGATCCGTTGTCTCTCTTCTACTTTGTACTGTCCATTCGGGCTTTGGAACTTTCCTAAGCTGGCAATCCAAACGTCAGTGCTGCTTCAGTTTCTGCTTCAAGGCGCTGCGACTCTGAACACGAGGACCCGGGTTGTATTCATGCGAAAGCATTGAATGGCCCATTGAGCGAAAAGGCACGCGTCGGCGTCTAGTGCACTGCTTGTGGACTGCTGCTAGTCCACTGCCAGTCCACTCGTCTTTGAAGCGATCCCTACACATTCCATACCACGCGCTTAAACTCGGCAGAAGCGACAGGCGGCCGTCCACTTCAGTACACCGAAGACGAAGGAAGGGAGCGCAAGAACGCAGCCAGGCGAACGGACAGACAGGTAGCGAAATCCAGCGTCGGCTCTCCCGATGCATGGCAGCAGGGACTAGCAGCGGCGCAACACGCAGAAGACAGATCGAAGACATTAGAAAGCGTAAAGTGAAGAGGGTCGCGAAGTGAATCGCGTCAAGCGGCAAGACGACGAAACCCTTTCAGAACGCAGGACAGCAGCAAAGCGCCTCAGGCGTTCGATCAGACATAAGTGCTTTTGCATGCAGAGCAGCCACAGTACATGCGTGTATCACGTCCCCTTCAATTGGAGCTGGTGAGGTCTTCACCACGGAGATTACAGGGTCGAACACATGGGCGGACAAGCACGCGTTCCCGCACGAGTCTCCGCGCCAAAAACCGGTTTGGCTGCCGGATGACCCGCCGCGTCGGCCTATCCCGTGTGCATCGCATCCAACCTGCTATATATTTTGACGCGCCGCGTCGGAAACCTGATTGCTCGGACGGACATCTCCCCCGCTTGAGACTTGACGTCAAACGCTTCTCCTTGCGTCTCGTCTTTCTCGACGCATTCGCCACTGCTCATCGTTCTCAAAATTCCGCAACTACGCCGCCAAGGCACAAGAAAACTCTATAAAACCAAAATGTCACACGCCGGGCTGTTTCAGCTCAGGTATGCCACGATGAAACCTCAGCGTTGTCTATTCTATTCCAACCTACGCGTGGTACCCGCTATTAATTTGTTCTCGGGAAAAAAAGCAAAAACAAACAAACAAAAAATGAACGCCGGCGTGTACACGTTTCAACGCGCGTGAAGATCTGCAGGTGGTCTAAGTTAATTCGTAGCCCTCCACTATGGGGTGGCCCATAGTCCAGGTGTTGCTTCGGCGCGTATACTCCCGCTTGGATTTTTTCGTTTGTCTCCTAAGATGTCCGGATAACATAACAGATAAACTAAGAAATGACGCGTAAATAGCGCTGGGAAACGATATATTACTTAAGCTAAAATATAGAAATTTATAATTTATAAAGTTAAAATCTGTAAATTATAAAATTTACAAATTATAAATTTACATTCCGTATAAGCGAAATGTTTTATACGGGCGAAATAGCTTTATCCCCGTTACCCTTCTCCTATTTCTTACCCACACCCTTGTGGTCTTAGGTCTACTTCTAAGGGAGCAGACGCGTTCCCTTCTTACTGGTGACTCGATTGATTATGAGGTTCAACGCGCTGACGCTGCGCAGGCGACGCGGCGCGCCGTAGTGGAGGGCTCCGGATTAATTTTAAGCGCCTGGGGACCTTCAACGTGCGCCGAAATCTCGAACAAACGGGCGTTTACGCTTTTCGCCTTCATCTGAAAAGCGGCCGCCGCGGCCGGGAATGCAACCCGCGACCTCGGGCTCAGCAGCACAGCGCCATAGCCTCTGAACCACCGCGGCGGGTGACTCGCCAATACAAGCTTTGGGTCTGGGCCCGGTTCCCATCGCTAAAGAGCGCTTAGAAAACGGCTCCATTCAAATATTAGAAAACGCAGACAAGCAAATCTACGCAACCCAAGGGCGGAGAGGGAGAGGGGGTTGCAAGTCTTTTAACAGTTTTCTTGAAGAAACCGAGAGTTCCTGAGCACTGAATTTTCGCACGAAGCAACACTTTATCGTCTAGTTCGCATAAAAGTAACACAGGCGGTAGCCATGGTTACGCATTCCCGCAATCAATTGAAATCCCGTTTTCGCCAAAGAGAACCCAAACTTGCAGGATACATTTCGCCCAATGTGACACGTAAAAAAACGCTCAGTCTGCGCCCATACACGCTTACAGGTTACCGTTTTTTTTTCAGAAAAAGAAACCGCGGCATTGCCGCTTCTGCTTTGTTGTGGAAAACAATGACCTAATAAATAGGACCTTCGTGAAACGTTTGAGCCTAGGCTAGCAGTTACCCGCAGATTTTTTTCAGAAAGGCTAATTAATTCTTTAAAACTGCTTTATGTAGCTTCGCTTTGTGTGCCATTTAAAATGTGCCTCGTGTGTGCCTCGTTTGCCTCGTAAAAAATACCAGTTAAATTTACTGTAAAGCGTCGCCGACCGATCCTGTTGTAGGGTGCGGTTCCCTTATAAAGAAATTTTGTATTTCGCGGTGTGCCACATCGCGGTTTACGAGTACCTGCTGAGACTGGCGTAATTTGACAAGTACATTCATAGCTCACAAAAAACGGCAGTCCACTTCAAGTTTCTAAAGGTTAAAGGATACGCGAAAGGCGCGGAAAGCCTTTACGTATTACGGCGCCGAAGCAGCCAGCAACTGCGTTTGATCGAGAGTTTAACGGAAAGCGGGCGCATTGTTCGGGTGAAAAAATTTATACGAGTCTGAAGCCTTACGGCCAGCTGACTGAGAATATCCACATTCAACAGAAAAGCCACTGAGAAACTCACGGCAAGCGGGTACATTATCTCGAGCTCCGTAGGAGACGTAGCACCGACGAGTTGACGTAACCGCGTTTCCTCCAGAGCGATCAGATAGCAAAAACACTAAGGCCGTTGCAACGCGAACTGCCTGTTCAGGTGTCTCGGTAATTCAGACGCAAGAAAGTCATACATGAAGGATGATAAATACCTCGGCAGGCCAGAAACATCCGCGATGTATTCCTAGCTGCCGGAAGAACACGCAAGAACGCCGAACGTCGCCATATGTGCCTATTGTTTACCCCAATGTTGCCTGAGGAGTTCGTCGCATTCGCTGAACACGAGGTAAAAGGAGCTCTTTCGCCCAGCGTTGTTGAAGAGAATTGCGATAACTGCCTATTACGCATAGAAAATCGAAGCTTACAAGAAATAGTCAGGCCACGGGGCCGACAGCTTGGTTATTTAAAATCAAAGAAAAAGAAACCCCGGTTAAGAGGTTGACCATGTTATGCTGGGTGTTTACACATTTAAGTATTCAGTAATATTTGAAGATACAATGCACTGAAGTTGCGTTCTAGAAACTCTGTCTTAATTTAAACATTTGTCCAAAAAATTTAAATCGATGACGAAGAAAATAGGCCATCCAGAAAAATAAAATTCAGCGAGGACATCTAAGCCCGGATGAGTTGTGTATGCGAAATTAATTGCGGCCAATTAAACCTGGCGGAGTACTTTTTTGAGTTTGCACTGAGTTATCATCGTTGTCAAGTGCAATGCAGAACAGCGTTGGGCACTGGCCAATTGACCCCTGGGGGTATGTACTTCGCTACGTAACCAAACGGCGGGTTTAGGAGCCGCTTCGCTGCTGCAGACCTTGTCAACACGCTATTGGACGTGTCGCAGCCAATGGGCTCCTTCATTTTTATACTTGCTATAATGACGCGCATTTCTAGACCTGTACCCAAAGGGTCATCATACTCTCACCCACTTCATTTCTGTTCTCCTCTCGAGATGAACCCCAGTTCCTCTAGACCAGGGCAACCACACCGTATCACCGGCTCCTCTCAAACGTTAGGAGGTGTGGCACTAAGGTCCCTTAAATGGATACGGACGTCAGACGCCGCCGGGCGTCGGACGCCAGCTTTGCGCGATCAAAGGGAAATTTATTGCTTTCACATTTAAAGAAAAACCAGAGAGAGAGAGAGAGAGAGAGAGAGAGAGAGAGAGAGAGAGAGAGAGAGAGAGAGAGAGAAATAACTGAATTGCTGTATTGACAAAGAAGATAAGGGCGTGGTGGTTCCCGAGCTGGAGGTTCAAGCGGCCCAACTCCTCATTCATGGGTAAGGGGAATTAGCGGAAGTGTATGGGTTCTCTGCACGAGCCCTTACTTGGCGTTGGGCTGGGCCTCTTTCACCGCAACGGGGGCAGAGAAGGGATGGGTAAAGCTAAGGGTGGATGTGACGCAGGACAGTTCGATCTACGGAGTAAATATTCCTTCCGGAGTTGATGCCAGAGTTCACAATGAGAGGAGTGGGCGGCGGGGTCGGGGATGATTTTGCGTCATAAGAGGCTGCAATATATGCTCAGTGACTTCGCTGAAGGTGAAGATACTGTCTCTAGTCGATGTGACTCCGTACACGGAAGAGCCCCATCCTACCTGGTCTAGGAAGATTCCCGAGACGAGTGCTCGGGCTACCGTGTGGGCATTCTCTATCCCTTCCATTCCCGTTCGAATCGAGAACCACTGGAGTTCGACCGGGTCTGATTCCAAACTTAGGAAGATAATTTTGTGCGTCGGGCTGAAATCATACTTTTGGGAAGGTTTTCGAATCCGAGATAATGATTTTAGGTGTCGGCCTTTGGGCTAATGCCAGCGCGGGCTTGCGCCGCTTCAGCTACATGCGGATGTCTGGTTGGAGGATGAGGGTGACAAGAGGAGATAATAAGGAGTGAGTAATTGCTATAGCGAATGCCCCTTTAAGCTGATATTCGGCCGCATCGACATGGAAGGCCGTGTCTTGATGTGTCCACCTTTCAGTAGGAAATGATGAGTGCATAGGTTTTGGGGATGCGTCACTTCCTAGAATAACACATAGGGTTATGTCATCTGCCTGCATGTCGTACTGGGGACCACGCACTGAATCCACAGGAGGCTTCTCTCGCTGAGGAGATCGTAAAAGGGTGATTTCTTTTCAAAGAACATTTTGTGTAAGTACTCCAGGCTTAAGGTAAAGATAAAGATGAACTCCTTTAAGGGCCGCATTCTCGGCTCGCAGCGCGGTAATTTCGAGGCAGGTGGATGGCGTACAACTTTCGCACCATGTCTAGTGAGAGGGGGCTTCGGTGATGACAGGGGGAATGGTGGCATGCGTGTGCGGTTCCTGACCAAGTGAAGGGAGATGCTGGGGCGCTCACCTTTTGCCGAAGGGGTGTGCCGTCTTGTTGGAGGGCGGCTTTGAAAGTGCTCTTGTGTCGCGTCTCGTGGTGATTTCGCGGTGGGTGCTGTCCTTCCTGGAGAGGCACGAAGCCTTGTGCCTTATATGGCGGTAGCTTCTTCGTTTCCTGCTTCGCTGTCACAATCTGGGCGTAAGTAGAGTGGTCGCGTGGCTGAAACCGGCGTTGGCATTCGGCCGAGCCTGTGGTGTGTGGTCCATCGCAGACTGTGCAGTTGGACCTCCTTTTGGTGAGTTTCTCATCACTCACGTTGCACAGCGTGGGCCTGGATTCTGCTACGGGCATACGTCCTTGCGGAACCCTTTGCTCCAGCAGTTGGTGCATGCATCGGTCGTTCGCTTGAGAGAATCGCGGCAATCGTGGAAACTATGTAGCGGACGCAGTAAAGCACGTGGGGTCCAGCGAAGAGAATTTTAACAATGTTGGGCGATCCATGTCTGCGCACATCGAGCACACTGAGCTGCTGGTCATAAGCCCGCACGATCTGGGATATTTTCTCTGCTGCGTCGGTTGCGAGCACGTTGAGGATAATTGCGAGCAAGGTATTAGTTGGAGACGGCAACTGGGTTGCCAGCTCGTAGCGGCTGTCTCAATTGTAAAGGTAGGTACAACGTACTGCGTTGCTCGCTTACAGATTGGGGCTTTTCCGCGACAAATTACCCTTTCCCGTTGATGCGTACTTGATCTTACACGCTCACTTTTACGCCTGCGAGGCCTTCAATGGCTTCCGCCAGTGCTTGGCTTATGAGAGGAATTCGAGGTCACTGGCCTGTCGGCTGGCTGCCGCCGGCGAATGTCGCTCCATTCCGGCGTTTTCAGCTCGTCGAGGCAGATCGGCACGATTCTACTTGGCTTACTATCGCCCAGGTGCTTTCGTATACACAAGCCACAGCTGTGAGCCGCCGCAGCTGCGGCGCTTGGCGTGTTCCGAGCGCTGGCTGTGCCGAGATCGAGCGTGGCCTGGTTACGAGTAGCGCCGTTTCCGGCGTGGCCGACATTTTCAAAGGTTGTAGAAGTCTTTTCTCTCTCTCTCTCTCTAGAAGTAAAAATGTCTTCTGCGAAGCAAAAAGAACATTGCTCCGCGACGGTTGGGGAATCCTATACGCACAGCTGGTAGGAAGACGGGGGTCAAATTAGTTCACACACCGGAAGAAAAAAAAAAATGCCCGAAAATTCAGAAAATAATCCATTGATGCCCAGCGTTCTTACGCCGCTAATCTTCATTGAGATTTCTTGCAGACAGATTTGGATATGAGCAGCCAAACACGTGGGGTATTTTATATCTTTATAGTTTTCCTTTGTTTCTTTTCGGCAATGATCTACGTTTGGTGTTATAGGGATTTACTACATTAAACTTGCCGATTATGTATTATTGTGCAGATGCAAGGCATAGGCTACAGTGTGTCTCTTTCCCGGATTCGTTTTATCCGTGTTTCCGTTGTTCCTTTCCGTGCTTTTTTATTCTTTGTCTCTCTTTTTCGGGGCTCTGTATAAAATGCCTATTGTTAACGCTTGCTAGCTTTGTGGTTCTGGCTTTTAAAAATTGCGTTTGACCAATTATCTTCAATAACACCATTTTCAGTATTACACGTGTTAACTCCGCTAATTATGCATTTTCTGCGTATGCAGGGCGTTGCACGCTTGGTCCGTTTTCGCAATTTTTTATTTTTATTTGCTTCGTTCACATTTTAAATTTTCATTATTATTCTGTGTTTCGTGTTTGCTGGTTTTTAGTAATTCCGTTTGACCAATTATCTACATTTACGCTATTATAACGATACAATTAGTGAAGCACGAAAAGTAGGCATTTTTGGAAAAAATGTAGAGGGTTGCACATTTGGTCGGTTCTCGACTCTTTATTCGTGTTTCCGTCCTTCTTGTGCGGGCTCTTGTTGTTTCAGGAAGCGGGGGAAGGGGGGGGGGGGGGGGCAACGTATAAGGTGAACATATTTTTCTCTATATCCTGTTCTTGTTCGGCTTTTATGCCGAATCATCTGGACGTCGTTTTTAAACCCGATATACCGAAGTTACGGACCGCTCATCTTACTTTACCTTCCAGCAGCTGTTTCTTCGTTTTCTTTGTATTCATCTTGTGTTGTCGCAGGGCTGCCCTATGTCTGCACGAGGGGCACGCCGAACAAGAAAGGGAGTTCTTGTTTCGGTTTTCGGCTTCCTTTCGTTGGGAGGCCGGCGATTCAAGACCGAGTGTCACTGGCACTACACCTTCTCCGCCACGCCCACGGGCCCGTTTTTAAAAGTATACCGCCGCCCTCCGAGGAAGCACCGCAAATTAGTTCCGCTTTCGCCGTACAGTTAAACATGGATATAACGAAACTCTATGAAAAGAATTCCTGGATTTGACGAAGCTTTTCAATTCCACATCGCCATCCCCATCGAAACCCCTGTGTTTGCGACCTGTATGTAACGAAGGGGTTGCGACGGTTAACCTTGTTGTAGCGAAGTCGCTAGGCTGATAAGGCATTGTTTTTTGCACTTTTTCTGAAAAAATTGGCTGAAGAAATGCAATAATTTAGCGATCTTCGCCCGCACCGCGAACTACGCTGCGTTTCTTGTGTCGATGCGGTGTCGGTTAGGTGCTGGTCGCGAGTCTCCACTGATCTGTGGTGTCGGTTCGTCGGTGGTGAGTTCTGGTGCCAGAAAAAGAAAAGTTTTGTCTTTTCAAGACAAGCTCGCCATTTTAAGTGCCGTCTCCCCCGGCGAGAAAGAACGTCGCCGCCCGATACAGTATCCCAGCTAACACCATGTCAACGATTACGAGTACGGGAAAGAGCATCAAGTTGTCAAAAGGTATAAGTGATATAAGTGATACTTAAGCTACGTTTGTGAATACGGGGGCAAGTTCCCTTGCTTCTTAGGATTACTGCGTAGTGACTAATTTGCAATGGGAAAGCGGCAGGCGCAAATCACGCGGTTTTTCACACTCCCAAGCATTAAAGGACTCTGCCATCACTGATGTCTAGCATTTTATTTTCGTTTCTGCTTCATTCACGCGAGCCTTACCTCGAAGCCTGCATGTAACAAATACCTGGATGTAACGAAAAATCGCGAAATTTTGCCAACTTCGTTATGTCCAGGTTTAACTGTATTTCGGAAAGCCGGCGTCCTATTGTCCACACTTTCCATGTTTTTTCCACGGTCGGGGAAGGCACTTACGGAAAGTTTGTCCGCACTCACAGTCATACGGATTTCCTGAACGCTGACTTTCTGCGCATTTCTACGCCGCAGAATAATACGCGAACCGGCGCTCCGCAATGAAGCGGTCGCTGAAAGGCCGTGGATCCACCGGCAGGAATATCACTGCGGCTCCGAGAAAAAAAGAGAGAGAAAAGAAGAGGAGGGGGGTAGGTGCAAGTTGGCGGTACTTAACCTGGGCGGAACACGAGCGCAGTATGAAGGAGCGTTAATCGGAACGGACGAAGACGGGTCAGTAGTCACTGCAGCAGTGTGGGAACTCCCAAAGGCCGCCGTTTAGTCCCTCTGCTGGGCAATTCGTTTCACCGACCACGCCAGTGTGGTCAGCAGGGACCATCAGGGCGTCGGGAACGGCTGTTGTCGCCCATGTTCTTTTGTTGGGTTCTTGCGGCGCCCTGTTTTGTCCGTCGCGCGGGTCGGGAGGTTAGGACAATCCAATTGCGCGCTTGGCAGAAAGGGCGTCACGGTCATTACCCCTCGCCACAAGGGAGGCAGGGGAGCATCGGATATGTGCTGGGGCGGCGCGGTGTATTTGAACTCGGGAGAAGGCGCTTCCCGTTGTGTACTTTCGTGCCATTCTGGAGCCTGCGCGGGGCATTGCAACTTTGACTGTGGTTGATGCTAAACACTAATTTGCTTTTACTGTGTTAGTTTCGTGGAGAACTAGTCAGGCTCGGTTTCTAAAGCCTTTTTCGGGAAGCCTGTTTCGCGAAGCCTCATCTGTGAAGCCTCCTCTACTTCCCAGCTTACAGGTGGCTTGAGGTAAGCTCAAGCTTGCGTCACCGCCTCCCAAGCTTGAGCTAAGCTTTGAAGGGAGTGACGCAGGCTAGCGAGCGTCGGACGTCAGGCGTAACGTCACGCATCGAGGACTAACGTCGTCTAACAGTGTACAGTGTGTTTCAGGGAAGCCTTCAAGCAATTAAAGAAAAATGGCTTTCGGAAGCACAACCGGTTTTCTTGGGCGAAGTATTCAAAGGCCGTGGAGGACCTATTTTCCGGCAGCAGAATATGTAGTGTTTTACTTGTTTTCATCTGAGCATTCCCATGGTCATTGCTAGATTGTGTGAAAAAGGGTGAATGTTTCCCCATACTTAGAACAGTTTTAAATTAACCTCGAATGTATCCTACCAAACTTCGTGCATCTAGATTGGCTATTTTAGGTATTAATTTGTACACTGCCCGGAGTTCGCGACTCTTCGGCGTTGATACCACAACGAAGGATCCTGTTACTAGGAATACTAAGAGGAGACATTAGCAAGCTTTTCGGGTAGGGGAGTGTGGTAGTCGAGGTCGCAAGGAGCTCGGTATGTAAGTTCACGTGCTGCAGGGTCGGCCGCCTCATTTCCTTCGAGACCCTCTCGTCCGGGCTTCCGTCTAATTTCGAGTTCCACTTCACTGCGGATGGGACAATCTTTCAGAGATGTTTAGGTCTTCTGTCTGTAATAATGTTTGTAATGCTGTAACGATAGTCTGGAAGGATGTTTGTGCTTATATTTGATAGTCGCGTTAGTTGGATTGCCAAGAGAATGGCCCCAATGTCTGCTTTTTCCGTTCCTGTGTGTAAGAGGGTCATGCCGTCACAAAGATTGGCAGGGTAGCCCACTGCAACGATTGTTGCCATAGTACATGCCTACACCCCAGCGTCGGTGAATACGTCGGTGCAATAGCTTTTGATGTTTTGTCTTCACGCGTTGCAATAAAATCTTAGTTATTGGTTTGGTGTAAGAGCATCCCGAGGGGACAATACATTCCCTCCTGTTACAAATAACCCAACGTGCTGCATCTGTGCATACTTATTATCGAAATCTGTAAGCCAAATGATAAAGAAGAAAAGAAAGAAATACAAAATGGTGCTTTTATATATTTGTTACTGAACTGATCGAGTTTCGGCGGAGGAGTGAGTGAAACGGCTGCATGAGTCGGTTTTCCTTGTAAGGCGAAGCGGTTAACTTTCGTTACCATATCACACAACCGATAGGCACGGCACAAACGGCTTGCGCCGCAGCAGACGACAGCGTGGCGACGGTGATTGCGGGCATGTGATAACGCAAACGCTGTTTGCAAGTCGACGAGAGAACAGTGAAGCAAATTTTCTTACTGAAAGCTATGAAAAATAAATCGATAGATACGAACAAAACAATTGTTTGACGCCATGTTCAACCCCCAGCTTTCGTTAAAATCTGGGCCAAACATTTGGATCGGCTTGTGTTGCTAACACTACGTTAAAATAAAAAAATTGGTGAAGCTTGCACTAAGCCGCACATGGCTCGACCAACAGTGAAGCTGGAGGATTTCTTTCTATGTAGCACTGAAGGACACACCACCACACATTGCATTAGGTTTGAAATTGTTTATTTACATGTGCCGTCGTCGCTTTCGACTGGGGTAGTACTAGTCCATCTATATTGTCGTCTTCCTCCTGCATGACTGGCGGGCCCGGATAGTTTTGTGCGAAGGCTTTCACATCTCTCCCAAAGTGGAAGGCGTCAGCACTCGCCAGAACTTGCGACAACCGGCTTTGCGAACTGGGCGTCTGTAGCGCGAGCTGTCTTGTACACCCCCTTGCGGCGCGGACGCACGTGAACTGTTTCATAGTATTATTTACGAGCGCCAGGCGCAATGTTGTTGTTGCAAACTTTATTAGAAAGGAAGGCCAAAGGCCAGGTGGGGGTGGGGGGGGGGGGAGGAAGGGAAGGGAGGACGGAGCACTGTTCTTATAATGCCTGCTTCAAGGGTTCTCTTCAGGAGTCGTGCAGACCACTGCTATATTGCCCGTACTAGGCCGCTTTTTGTGGCATAAATGGCGATTTCGAAGAGTGTGTCGTGTGAGAGGGATGTTGGGTCGATGTAGGTTGAGGTGTCGTGGTGTGGGGGAGTGAATGTACGAAATCGAGAAAACTTGGGGCAGTGCCAGATGAGGTGGTGAAGATCGGCTGCGATGGAGTGGTGGCAGTAGGGACATCGGGGGGCGTGCTGGGGATAATACCATTGTCGAATGGTCTCTGGTGCCGTACAGGTGTTGGTCAGGAACTTGTTCAAGAAGATCTCTTGTGCTCGAGTTAGGGTGGGGAAGGAGGTGAGGTGGCCTGAAGGGGTGAGTGACTTGAGGCGTTGTTGTTTCAGCTGCTTGAATCTACGGAGCCTGATTGCGGGAGCGAGAGTGGGGTCATCGTCAGGGCAGTTGGGCCAGGGGTGGTCCGAGAAGGGCGGCGCCGGGGGTCCATCGGAGGCTATTGTGAGAAGGGCCTCCTGTGCAGCTACGTGAGCTGCTTGGTTCCCAGGAGCGGCTGGTTCATGACCGGGGGTCCAGTCGATTCGGACTTGGCAGCCTGATGTTTGGAGCGCAGTGATTTGATGAATAATGTGGTGGACAGAAGGGTGGGTGGACATGGGATGACAAAGTTCTTGGAGAGCTTCATATGAGTCTGTTAGGATGCGAAGGTTGGGGGGAATGGGGAGATGGTAATCGTACATAAAGTAGTCGAGAGAATCGTGGATAGCGATGAGCCATGCGCAAGCCTGGACGACGCCGGACGCTCCTCGTGAGGCGCGTGCTCAAGTGCGCGATAAACAGTGGGAGTAACTATGACCCGGGGTTTTCTGATGACGCCGCAAACGTTACGGCCAGCAACTGCAGCTCCGCTGTTAAAAGACCTGCCTGTTGTGTTAGCAACAACTTCATTATATATTTTTGGAACCGTTGTCAACTGTGTTTAAGTCATTGTATGGAACATCAGATAACTTTGCGCTGATTTTGGGAGCTAAGTGTGAAACTAGCAGGGCGTTTCGTGAGACCTTACTACATCGCAGATAGCTTGCGCAAAACAAGACAAATTCACAGAATATTCTTCGTTGGAACGGTAGTTTGGGCCAGTTCATGCCTACTAACTCAATTCAAAACATCGGTGTTCCTCGTCGTCCCGCCTTCTAGCGCTGTTTTGAATACAGTTAGACAGAACATTCACAAAGGCATGATCGAGCCATGCAGTACGTAAAGCGCAAGGACGAGTTCAGGTTGTTAGACAAAGAATTACACGCTTTAAATGGGCCCTAAATAGGCCGCGATTCCAAGCGCGCTATCGTCAGATAAGCGTTATTTACTTTCCTCGTTTGCATGCGAAGTCTTGCCACCAGATCTCACGTAGCTTTTCTGCCTCTGACGTAGACTCAATGACGCAGCTGTTACTGAAGATTACGGCACCGCTATTGGCAAGTTCCATCAAATGCTGCAGCCAATCAGCGTTTCCGGCTCTGGGGGAAGCCGCAGGTGGTTTCGGCGGCTCGGGTGAAGCTTGCGCTAAGCCGCACAAGGCTCCACGAGAGCGACACTCTGGCACAGCGTTTCTTTGTAGGGACGAATGTCGATCTTCGCCATCCTTCACCCGAGCTCAGTTGAGTTTGTTGATACAGCGTGCAATTTACAAGATATGAATGACGCTGAATGGCAGGGAGCGTCTTCTGCGGGGAGAAACGCTACGCACGCGACCGGGGCAACCATGTTCCTTCACGGTGGACATGGACCGCGCACGAATAGGCACACTCCGCATCCGCTAAAAGTCGCAGCCGTCTGCCAAGGTTCGGACTATTGCTGAAAACCTGTTTACAAACGCGTGAAATGGGATGATAGTGCGGGGAAAGGTTGGGCTGGGGATCGTCGTCGGCGCGGCATCATAAAGCGTTGACTGGATCATTGCGGCGATGCTAACTCTTTTTATCCAGCCTCGGAGAGACCTGCCAGCTGGTCGCGCCGACAGCGCCGCATGCAACAAACAAAAGCGGGCCTCTAGTCGTAGGTGGAAATCTTTGTCGAGAGCGAGGATGTTGTCGGGAGCGAGGATGTTGTGTTTGCGGCCCCCCTATCTGGCCTCCAAACGCTCGCTTCCTTTTGCTAGAACTGACCTTTTATCGCTAGCACGGCCGACGCGAAAGGCAGTGCCATGCAGCCAGTACTAAGCGGAGCAGGGGCGCCGGTTGCTAAATATGAAATGCCGGACAAACCGCTGAGCGGAGCCAATGGCTGTGCGTACGTTGGAGCGCAAGCGCCCTGAAAAGCGTCTCTGGGTTGTTTGGCTAGAGCTTGTCGGCTCGTGGTATCCACAGCACTTTGAGGCGCGAGGAAAGGCTGAAAGTACCACATCTTATCACCCCCTTACAAAAATGGTTATTGAGATTGAATTGAAAGTCAATTGACTTTACTCAGTACATTGTGTTGACAGTCAATTGACTTTGAATAGAAATTTTGTATTGAGTTCTCGTTGAAAATTGGCCGCCGCGTTTCAATTGAAACTCAACGCTGAGTTTCAATTGAAAGTCTATTGACTATAGTCAACGTGTCTGTTGATTTTCAATTGACTTTCTGTTGAGTCTCAATACACTTTTCCTGTTGAGTTCCTGTTGTGACGTGTCAATTGAAAGTCTATTGAGAAAAGTCTGTTGAGTTCCAGTTGAGTCTGTGTTGACTCTCTATTCATTCTCCTGTTGAGTTCCTGTTGAGAAATGTCAAATGAAAACCTACTGAGCATATTCAAAACAGCCCGTTTGATTTCCTGTTTGTTTTTTGTCAAGTTATTTCAACAATTGCATAGTAAAGTTCAGTTAACTGTACTAAATATATACTAAGTCTGCTTCAATATTGCAAAAGCATTCTAAAAACTGTCGTCAAGGTGTCCAATGAGCAGGCGAAATAGTGAGGTGTTGCATGGCAAAGCTTGCTTTATTGCTCACGAAAGCATCACGGGAGGGCTGGAGCCTCGCAGGGTCCACTTGCCTACTTGACTGTGTAGCCTGCAAAATACAAGAAACAGACTTGTTTGTTTGCACCAGTCAAGTACGAAATGATGATTGCATCCCTTCTCATTAAGCATGCTGGTTTAAGTACCTGGCTATTTTAAAAGTTACCTGGCTTGTATGTTTGGAAAGCAGGGAGATAGCAGTTCAACAAATGTATAAGCTTTCCTCAGATTTTAATGCCGTAAGCCAAGCTAGCCGCATCAATTAATTCTACAATTGGTAGGGAGTGGAATGCCTTTAGTTGAATGCCTTCCGCATTAAGGCGCCTGAAATCTACAGGAACGACTATGTTTCAAGGCGGCAGGGAGCCAAAAAATCACCCGCATGGGTCCGTAATCGTGTCTTTCACATCTTTCAGGCCCAAAAGAAATCCAAATAGGCCTATAAAGACTGGTAGAGCCACTACCTGACAGGAGAAACCCCAAACCTGTGCAAAAGCATACCTGTCAACCTGTGGATTTTGTTTTTTGAAATTTTAATGCTTGAAATCTCGTAAAACAAAATTAGAAAATTGTCAACTTGCATGAACTTGTTTACAAAACAAGCCTTGATTAAAAAAAACTAGGATGTTACTACATCAGGCAATCATCGCAAATGGCTTTATGAATGGATGAGCACATAATACTTTGTGCTTACCGACTAGTGGAAAAAAATACATGAACCGTGATGGAAAAAAAACGTGGCAAAAAGAACGTGACAGGAAAAATACATAACTTGAATTTCGCAGTCTTTTACACTCTTGTAACGCTGAAGTATGGTGTGTGCCTTGCAGTACGTTTACCAAACAAGTAGCACTAAGCAGCAGCTTAAAGGGATCATATGAGACATGGGTATATCCACATTTTTGCCTTCATCATAACAATGCCAGAGGGGTATACCAGTATAACAAGGCCGTCTAATGCCAGTTTACACACAAGGAGAACACGAAACAGTTTTGTTTGGTGAGGGGAAAAACATCAGTTTCTGTAAATGAGAAATAATTTAAAAGCTTGTATCCCTTTGCTTGGCGAGATTTTCTATACACTAGCAGCACTAAAACAGTATAGTGATACCGTGCCGACCAATCATTTGGGTAATTCCTAGAGGCAGAACATCTGTCAAAACAGATTGACTAAGCCCTCGCGCAATGCCGGTGTAGCATCAGTCAGTGGCACGTCTGATGCCACATTCAGCCAAAATGTTATTCAGTGATTTTGCTATTACTCACACCACATTCAGCCCAACTTATTCAAAACTGCTCCGAGAAAGGCAGTCAGCAGGTTGTGATTAGAAGCAATGGCAAATTTCAATTTACGCTAGCAAGTCGAGCAAGTGCTTAAGTCAAAACTGGTATTCATCAGTTTGAAAGTTTGACGCCTGTGCATGTTCTAGCGCAAGCTGCCTAGCACCTGTGACAAAAATTGGCAAATGAGAAATTCACGGAAAGATACATGGAGAGAATTGGCACTTAGTGGTAAAAGACTAATATATGACAACAGTGTGCAGTCTGTTTCCAACTACTACTAACGCAGCAGGTTTTTTTCTGCATTGGTTTTAAAGCCAAAGTGTCTGCTTGCCTTTAGGGTGCCGAGGTAACACATCAGACTTGTGTAAAGATGTTTTGGGTTTAAACCCTACCTTCTGCGGATACATAGTCTCTATTTTCCAAAAGCAATCAATGAATTTGTTATATTCTTGGGCATTATTTTTTTAGCTGGGATGAAGTACGGTTTAGGCCACATTTGTCACTGCTCTGCACTCAGGGAACGCTCTTTCTCCAAGCAATCGTTCAAATTAATACGCAAATATATTGCTGGCTGCCAGCACTTTAGCTTGCAAGTATATTTTACCGCCATGTCTCCTAACTGGTTGAACAGACTATCCTGTTTGTGACTGGTAGATCTGCCTCTCAGCCTAGCGCTGTCAGGTGTGCTTGCATGGCACAGTATTCGTGCGTTTGTTATTGATCCGACAGGCACTTGTTCGATTCAACCTCTTTCATTTTTTTTTTCATTTTCGTTAACTTCGTTCGTCAAACATTTTATTTATCTTCATCATGGTGTTCTTTCTTTTTTTATGACACTTCGTACTAGGTAATTCATGGCTGCTGCTCCGTTCTGTAGCGGCACTGCATCTGGGATTTTATTCATTCGTCAATTGCCTTCAAAGGTTTTGTTAGATCTTTAGCTTAAGATACATACAAATATAGAACACGCGAAAGCAATACAGCAGCGCGGAAGACAATAAAACACTGATTGATGTCAAAATGTTGTGTGCCGGTACAATAGCCTCCCCCTTCAATTTGTTACACTTACGTACAGTATTTTTGCAAGGCTGAAGTGAAATCATACCCTTTAGGTCGATCTGGAGACGGCGGGAATAAAAACACTGTTCATATACCGACAAATAACCAAGTCGTGAGTATCGCCATTCAGGAAGGTCTGCACAACATTTGTCATGATGAAATGTACAGTGTGCGTCAGGCTTGTCTAGGGCAAGCGAGCGCACGGCTCCGGAGCGTGCTGGCGACATCTGCTGATAACTGCTGGGTTAGAGATAGCTTGCCATTGCGCGTGCGCGGATCTCGGACAGGGTCGGGCCGGTCGTCATTTCGCATGGGCCACTGTTATTTGCAGACGCCACCACCCACGAGGGGCACTGGTCTTCCCCAGTGCCAGCCATGAGCGGTGACAGGCCAGATAGACGCGCCGTTTGACGCGTTTATCGCAGGCAGTTACGTAATCGCATAAAGCAACGAGCGCCAATCTTCTGCATCTCAAGCGCACCAAACGGAAAGCACGCAACAAGAATTCACTGCAGGGATTTCGGTCGAACCTGTTGTGCGATTACGTAAGTCCCTGGGGTGATAATGCACCGCGTCAAATTACGCACTGATCTCCGGCGTCACCGCTCACGGCTGGCACGAAGAAAAGAAGCACCCGTTGCGGGTGGTGGTGTCTCCAAATTTTAGAGGCCAAAGCTGAACGACGACCGGCCAGGGCCTGTCCGAGATCCACGCACGCGCAATGGCAAGCTATCTCTAACCCAGCAGCTATCAGCAGATGTCGCCAGCATGCTCCGAAGCCGCGTGCTCGCTTGCCCTTGACAAGCCTGACGCGCACTGCACAGGAGCGCTCGGAAAGAATGAACTTACCTTATAACAACGTCGCTCCCAGCGGGGCTCCCAGCGTGGTGAAATTGACGGATTCCAAAGCGTGGCTAACAGGGATGGTAACACCTCACTTCGCAAGCTTCTTCACCGTACGATCACAGCGCACAAACACAACACGACACACAAAGGATGTTCACCGGCGGTAGAAGAGCGCATACGATGGCTTTTCCTTCAATAAATTCGATGTATCGCCAGCTGCACTGCAATGTCTGACCTTCGATTCTGGTTGAAAAGATTCGCACACGGCACATAAATCGCCAACAACACGAGGAAAGCTATAAATTTGCACAGAACAGCGAGAACGACCGCACGACCGCACCACGCCGGACCCCGCACATCCGGGATTGCGACCAAGCGACATTGGCTTGGTTTCAAGTCGGTTTGCGATGGCTATGCCACAGCTACGCATTCTTGTGAAAACTGAGCGTGAAAACATTGACGCGAGATATCAAAAAAACCTACGGCGGCTTGGGAGTCCTATGTTAATATTTACAATAATCTTTTATAGAATTATTACCAACCCCTCTAGCAGCAGTAATAATATTATATTGCAGATAACCGAGCTCCGCCGAGGTCGCAATGTTGGCTGTCAGCGCCACTGGCGGCAGTGGCAACGCCGCGTACTAGACATTCGTGACAGCGCGGTCACTTCAGCTTAGCGTGGGAGGGTGCCAGAGGAACCAAAAGAACTGGTTATCGCCGGGTGTGGAGGTGGATGGCACGTCTTTTGTGTCCGGGCGCCCGCTTCGGCGAACTGCAGCAGGAGAGAGGACGGAAGAATTCTGGAAAGTCCAATCTTTGAAAACAGCTTCAAAGTTCTTGATCTGCTTGCGGGCGCAAGATATTTGCTAGGCGCTTGTGTTTGAGAAACGTAGTCCGCGGACGTGTTGACATCGTTAGCGAGAGAGCGGTTCGGAGTGTAACAAGCGGCACGCCAGCCCACTTATTTGTTCGGTTTCTCTTTTTTTTTTTTTGTAGTGGCGTGAAGCAGTGTCAGGCTCGTTCTTTCTTTTTGTGACCCTGTGCAGTAAAGATGAGTTGTTAATCAGCGCTTCAGTTTGTCTTTCTTCATTGTTTTCTTCGTTTGTTCGTTCGTTCAGTTCGTGTGAGCGGCGGCGCCTTGGACTGGCGTACGGAGTTCTTTTGCAGTGAAAGAACTGTTTTCACCTGTTTTAATAGAGCGTAGATGCGCGTTTGCTCCTTGTGGAATTCTCTGCATTCCACATTGCTGTTCTACTGTTGTTATCATAGACAGTTCACGGTATTCTCAAGGAAAGTTATGTATGACGGGGAATAGAACTCGCGTCCTTGGGCTCAGACCACGGCGGGGTGCGCGAGTGATAACTGGAGTAATGAAGTTCACGAGTGAACGACGATGAGGCCAAGCCTGCGTTCGCTTGTTTTAAAAGTTCGCTGTGTACAAAAATTTAATTGTTCTTTTTTCGAAGTTTAGGGATTTACACCTAAGTTTTGCTGTTTTTTTTCTGAGTATTTATAGGCACAATTTCGTCACTGGAATATTCTTGTGCGTTTGGATTTGTGAGATAAGTATTCATTTCTGCAAAACAGCGCTGTTAGTATCGTGCCTCCACAGAAAAACACTGAATCATCGCACTAGGATGCGATGTCACATATGCCTTTTGTAGATGTAGCAGATTGAATCGCGTTTTAAATGTACCTCCTCCCCACCTACCTTCCCGGAACACAAGGTATCACAGCATTGTATGTGTGAAAAGAGGTAGGGGGAGTGACGACTTTTTTTTGTCCCCAGAACTGGGACCCGAGATGTGTAGCCTCCCCCCCCCCCCCCCCCGCCTTTCCGTTTTTTCCCGGCGAGATATGCATGCTTCATGATTCCGCTCCAACTTTCCCGGAAGACTGACTTCGAATATGTCCACTGCCGCTAAAGCGGAAGCTTAGCAGCAGTAGTGGAGATTGCTCACTCATTATGTCAATGCGTGCTAAGGTATAAAGAAGAAAATGCGCTGCTATAGCAAGGAAACGATTCCGCGGGAGTCACGTGCCAGAAGAGATGAGTCACTAGAGTTTTGTCAATGTTTATTTCCATTGTTTTGTGCAAAGCATGTTGCGGCAGTATTTGAGGAAATGCAGTCAAAAATTGTCCAATATAATTGATTTCCCCACTTAGCAGGTATAATTATTATTTGGGCGAAGATGCTGCCAGGCGTTGCGCTGCTGAGCACGAGGTCGCGGGTTCTATTCCCGGCCGCGGCGGCCGCTTTTCTGATGGAGGCGAAAAGCAAAAACGCCCGTGTGTGCGAGATTTCGGCGCACGTTAAAGATCCCCAGGTGGTCAAAATTAATCAGGAGCCCTCCACTACGGCGCGCCTCATCGTCTGCGTTGCGTCAGCGCGTTAAACCCTACAATCAATCAATCAATCGAAAATGCTGCTGGTAAAGGCTACTGGCCTAAGGAGTTTTATCAGCTTTGAAAATTAAGCTCGAACCATAAAACATGGACAAAAAAGAAGGACACTGGTATATATTTAAACAACGTAGCACCAACTAGCTCGACTCTCAATTTTACTTGATTTTTGTCAGTAGAAACTCTATTGAGTTTCAATTAAACGAAGTCATTTGATATTCTGTTGAGTTTTGTCCATTGAAACCTTGTTGACTTTTTATTGACTGCACTCAATAGAAATGTCAATGTATAATAAAAAAACATAAAAGTAACCTAGTAGTCTTAATTCAGCAGACACAGTGGGCAGCGCTGAAAAAAATAGCCCTTCAAAGTGTATGTTTCAGCCTGATGAGTTTTGTCAATTGGTTCTCCAAAGAGTTTCAATAGACTGGTGTCAATTGCTTTTGTATTGCGTTTTCTCAATACAAATCCTTTTGAGTTTCTACTGACACATCTCAATAGCCAATTGAGTTTGAATTAAGTTTCTGTTGATTCAATTAAAACTCAACAGGAAAAGAATTGAAACTCAAAATCCATTTTTGTAAGGGCCTTCGCCACCCTATCCAGGGTCCCTTTAAAAACTTCAACGGGAAATAATATGAACGCGCACAGGGCCGTTAAAGGTTAATGGTTGCACTTAAAAAACACAAAAATGTAAAGGCAGGTTGGACTATATCTGCAAATTAGGGAGCCGTGAATACAAATATACCACTCGTAGCAGCAACCAATATAAATATAACAAATATACCACTCGTAGCATTGAAGGCAGACCATACCAAAGGTGTGGAAACATGTATCGATGCCGTATACGTTTCCGTGCTCTATTTGTACATCACAACTCGCGAATTCATGGAAAACTGTATTCATGGAGCTTGCCTAAGCGTTTTCTTGAAATAATAACGCATGCAGGGACATGTAAATGTAAAATAAATGTATGCGGGGACTTTTGCTGGCCATGTGCTTTTTAAAGAACGCAAACATCAGGTATTAAACAGAAAATATGATGGCTCATCCCAGGCGGTAGGCTTTGTTTGGGTTTCGTTGAAATGGTTCACCTTTCATAAAAGCGCAGCCTAAAGATGCGTGCATTCGGACGAACGCGAAAGCCAACGGCACCTGCTGACCACCAGCGCATGTAAATAACAGCGAATGGCAAATGCAGATATTAACTTAAAAGATTCGAAATGAGGCGGACGTAAGCTATAGTTTGGTCAACCGTGCGTGCAGTTTCTGTATCTTCTCCCAGCGCAACTACGTCCTGGGCGTTCTTGGAAAAACTTCGCCGTCGCCATGAAGATACGCCCATACAAACGCGGGGCTTGGTGGCCGTTTTTCACCTGTACGCTGTTACACTAAATCGTATTGCAACTCCCTTTCTGATTGGCTTCATTTCGCGACGAAAGTGAAAGGCAACTAGAACAGCTGTATCTTTCAGTCGGATAGCGACAATGGAGTAAAGCCGGGACCTGGTTCGCTCCAAGAGATTTATGACGGGCTTGGAAACGTCACAAAGTGGAAGAGAAGCAGGAGAGACAAATTCCAGCTCTAAGAATTTATTTTGCAGCAAACAATGCACCGTTGGCCGCCGAACAAAAGTCGAGAAAGGTATCAAACGCGCGATCTTCAGTGAAAACAAAACAAAACGTTGTTCACCATTTCTGTCACTTCAAACTGCGTTTATTGTGCGCGCAAGCTCCATATTCTTTACAGTGCAGTTGAATGAGACCGATAACCGTCGGCATAACAAAATTGACACAAAAGAGGGTTCGATACCCGTGATAAACCCGCTTCTTCATCAGAGCTGGAGCATGCGCTTGAAGCGTGCGTAAGTCATCGGTGTCACCCTCGATCGGCGTCATCACGATGAGCAGCGCGCTGCGAACGACGCTAGGAACAACAACGAAAGAAATAGGTTAAGTGGTTTATATGAGTTGCTGGCGCCGGTATACTCTTGTGAGGTCTGCTGCTTTCGGTTACCGCCGCAGAATATACACACGCCCAAACCTAGTCCGGGTACAGCTAGCGGCAACTCTAAATCTTGTGTGGTAGGAATTAACGCATGAGCCCGTCACAGATACTAAAACAAAGCGGTCACAATTAACACAAGGAGCGTCAGTAAATTGGGTTAATTTTATCTCCTTTCCGTATAGCATCATTTCACTGGTCTTTTTATTAAATAATTATGAACTAACAGGCCCAGATTTCCACATTACGACATTGATAACTCCAAGCATGTCGCTGCAAATCAGGGTGTGTGGCCACGTTTCCGTCCAGGCACTTTCACGACGCTAAAATAGTCATTTTCGTCAGGAACACTTGCTTGTGCCGTCGCCTCTACTCCGCCAGAATGTTCAGGGGGGATTCTCGAAGGATATTTCGGGGTCCAGGACTTGTTGTCTGGGTAGCGGATAACAATAGAACTACCACATAGCGAGTGCCCTTGGAGCGCCTCCATGGCCTGCTTTGCAGACTCATGTTCGACGTAGTTTATGAAAGCGCACGTCCGGTCGTACTTGGGGTGAACGCTGTACAGCTCACCGTAGGGTCTGAAGAGACGTACCAGCATGTCTTTAGTGACTTCACACGTGATGTTACCAATCCAGAGGGACCGGCAATTACCGGCGTTGCTGATTTCCGCGTTCTCGGCCGGCGTGGCTGTTGCTGGCTGGCACAGCACGTCCACAGCCGCCTGGACGTCCCAGTTGTTTCGTGCCAGGGACGACTCAGCCTGCTCGTGCGTGAAGCCCATGCTCGTGACGAGGTGGACGCACGCTGCGTGCAGCTCCCTGCGGGCCTCCTCGCACGACGCGTCGAGCGTGAGCACATTCTTGAACGACTGCATTGCCTCGTGATACAAGTGAAGCGCCTGCTGTGCCTGACCCACCCTAAAGTGGCACTTAGGCATTCGTGGCTCCAAAAAGACAGCCCTTTCGGCGTCCTTCAGGGCTTCGTCGTAGTTTTCCAAAGCACTGTAGCAGTAGGAGCGGTTCGTGAAGTACCTGTGGTCGTACGGGTTCAACGCGATGGCTTTGGTGAAGAACTCAACGGCGTCCTGGTGGCGGCCGATGCTGCAGAGCTCGTAACCTCGCCTGGCGAAGGCTCGACTCCGGGAGGAAGAATCACTGTCGGTGGTCCTCAGTCTAACCATGGGGGCTGCGACGCCTGGAGCTACGTCTCGACTGGCTTGGTGGTCGGCTGCTTTGGTCGTCGGTGTCCTGTCAGTCTGGCTGTGAGCCATGCCCTTTCTTTTCTGCACGTTGACCTTCCCTTACGCTGAGAATGCCGTCCGCTATGATCTGCCACTGAAGAGCACTCTTACGCCGCCTTAGTGTGCCACGGCACTTGCTCGAAAGCCTTGCCGCAGAACCAGTTAATCCTTCAGGGGGCGGGAAAAAAAATCGCACAGTGGGCAGGACAGAAAACTGTGAACACTAACTGCGTGCGCGTTGAGCAACAACTGAAAATTTCACCCTACGCGCAACTACGAGAAATAGAGCCAGCTTGCGCAGGATGAAAAAAAGGGGGCCACTGCGCACGTAACATCAAAGTAGAAGAACAGAAGCAAGAAAAAAAAAAAAAAAAAACTCGGCGGTGCGGGACATCGCTGAGGAAGCAAAAATCTGAGCGTGTTATCAGCTCATCCGCAGTCTTCCTTACGGACGCGAAATTTCGCCTTTCGCGACGATTTCTGGTGTAGCATTCCGAATGCTGCTGTTAAGTAACCGTCACTTCACACGTGTTCTACACGTAGCATGGTGCCAGCGTTGCCGTGCAACTTGCCCAGTGCTGCATTTATATGTTTGGGCTTCCATGCAGGCCTGAGTCCAGAAGGAAGAGCACGACGGACGAGGGGAATCAAGGTCACCACAACTGATTTCGCCTTTCACCTTCGTACTGTACGGACTGAACTTCCACTGCGTTTAATAGGCGAGTGCACCACGCAAAAAAACTTTAATGTAATCACAAGAAATAATATTTATGAAGGAGAAATTATGGCAAAGTACAATGCTGTTGTGAGTCGCCAACACCAGGCGTGCGAATGTATACCAACTTGGCAATGGACAAGTTAGGTGAAGAAGTCAACAGCGCGCTCGTTTAGCAAACTGCTATGAAGTGCGTCTACGACGACTATACATCTGCTTCAGTATCTTGTACCTCAACACATCTCGTATAGACACATTCACCTGCCTAGCCTCCTCTGCTTTCTTCAGTATTCACCTCAACTTTGCGGAAGCTCGTCCCTGTTCGCTCTGTTTCTTCTTCGTGGGACTGACTTTTAAGGCATCCTGTAGGTGTGGGCGACGTCGCCGACACGCTGTGCCTTGGTGCTGTTGGGCGAGTTCTTTCGTGGCTACTTTAAAAAAGAGCAAAAAACAACTGGTACCCAAGCGAAGAGGCGTTTTAATTTATGTTTTATTTACTGACAGATGAAAACAGTGTGTTTTTGCGAATGATAAGTGCATCATTTATTGAAGTCTGAGCATACATTCTGAGTGTTAAACTCACACTTTTCAACTGTGTCACTCGAGTGAACCATTGTGGTTGTTGTAATAGTTGCACACACGATTTAATATCGCTGATATAAGAGGCTATGGAAAACCAATTGCCAGAGAAGGCGCCCACAGATAGTCATTTGATTTCCAGGTCATGACAATTTATAGCTGACTTTATTTATTTAATCCCATTTCCAGTTTTTTATTCATATAAAAAAATCAGAAGTTAGGGACGGAAATTCATGATTGGAACTTTAAGCGGCGACTTACACCAGGTCAAGAAAACGAAATGGCACAAGAGGTGGTGTGCTTTCTGTTCCTTGTCTTAGGTTCAGTTTGTGCTTAAGTTTCAATCATGGATATTCGCCAAGTAGCTAGTCTGTACATCTGACCACATGGACAACAATGTGCATACTTGTACCTGGTTGGGCCCCAAGACCTTTTACAAAAGACTTCAGCAGCACAAACAAATGTGGAGAACAGTGCAAGAAAATGCCAAATAAAGAACGAAAAGCACAAAAGCAACAGCGTTACAACGCACAGCAAACGCAACACAAGGAACATGAAGCAGGAGCAACAACACCAACACTTCAATATTAAACTACAATTATGGCATGATGTTCCACTCCTCACAACCGAGAGAGAGAGAGAGAGAGAGAGAGAGAGAGAGAGAGAGAGAGAGAGAGAGAGAGAGAGAGAGAGAGAGAGAGAGAGAGAGAGAGTCAGGTTTGAAGTGAGCTTTGTGGTCGGGGTCCTCAGTCCAAGACTCCGCTAGTGCGGCCGGCCGTCTTCGCCTTTTCCGCTAGCAAAAGCCGCGTTTCAGGACAGGAGCTGGCCAGCGTACTCTCCCGCTGCTCGCTAGAGGGGTTGAGGAGTGCATTGAAGCGGAGACAGACAAGCAGGCAGACAGACAGACGGACGAACGGACGGACAGACAGACAGACCACGTGACTGCACGCGGTTATCAGTGGCGAGCCGATCATTCTGGCGTGACGCACCATGCATACCTTGGTTATGCCGATTCATTTCCGGCGCCCTCACGTGGCTGTTATGGCACTGTGACCCTCGGTTACAGCCGTAGGTTTGTCTCTTCAACCGGAAGGAATATTCGCCCGTTAAACAACATGGACCCGGAATTGTCTGAATATCCAACTCAATCCAATCTAAAGCTATTCGTCAACATCACGTTAGTAAAATTCGGTGCAGACGTTCCTCAGTGAGCACAGCTTATCCAGTCGTCGCACCTATTTTTGCTGTAGCTGCAGTTAGCCCCCTCGTTTCAGCCGTTATGGCGTCGAAGAGGTACCACTATGAAGCGCTCATCAAGAGCATTCCTGCAGACAGCGAAGGAAACCGAACAGCCCCATGCTCCCTCGGTGTCCCGGAGACATGAGCGCGCGAGTGACATAAACAAAGAAAACCCATATTTTCATGCTAAACGTCACCGTCCCAAAGCATGGACGTTTTCGAGAACCCGAAAACTTCCATTGGAGTTCATCAATTATAAGCGAATGAACCGATGGCCTGCCACGTTTCAAATTATGAAGGTCAAGCCACTTGAAATCGAAAACGCAATCAATGTCCTCAATTAGAAAGTTTACTAACCAGAAGAGATTTTTGCTGCCACAGTTGTGTGGGTCAAATAAAATGTCTTTTGCCATGTACGTCGTGCTGTGTTATGTATTCTGCTATTGCGCGATAAAATCGGAATCAAATTATTTTTCGTCATTTTACTACGCAAACTTACCTGCGCTTTATAATCCGGGGCCCGTTAGAATATTGGAAATACGGTATATGACTGATAAATGCACGCATCCTACGCTTGTGGCCTCGCAGCCACCTGGGAACTTGTCCCGCGTTGTGCTTATTGACACTCAGGCCGGGTTCAGATAGTTGCCGCAACTGTCGTAATAACTTTAAAGAATGACGTCATTTCACGTCTCAGCCAACAGAACTGCGGGATACGTACGCCGTTTTTTCGCGTCCATATATCACGATATCGCTTTTGCGTCGGTAGCCTTAACATAGCCTCACTTGGCATACCTAGCATGCGCAGTGAAATATAGGCGTATAAGGAAGGTATTACGTCAAGGTTTTGGCATCGCCAAATCGTGTCTGTCGTGTAAAATTTGTGTGCTACCTTTTTTGTCGCAGCCGATACACATATCATGCAGCCATCCAATACTGATGCTTACTTACGTGCACATTCGGTTGCAGAAGCATATCAGCGTCCGCTGTGCATGCGGAGATGCATGTGAACGGTAGACTCACGCACACTAGTCAGCGTACGCTATAAGTATCGTACCCTGGAACCTTTTGCAACGAATAATACGGTAATTTCCGTCATAGGTCGGCAGGCTTACTCACCAGTGCACGCCCACACCACCCACTCATTACTTCCGGGTGAGTGGTGAGTGGGCCTCACCGTTTGTGTCTGGCGAGTGCGAGGAAGTGTGAGCGCCACTCGAGGTGAGCCTCGCTCACCACTCACGAGTGTGAGCGCCTCTCGCTACTCGTGAGTGGTGAGTGGCGCTTGTGAGTGTTACCGGCTGACACTTATGACGACTCACTGGTATGACTGAAGCTCACATTCTGCACTTTTGTAGAAAAAAAAACATTGCTACTCAGAATACATTTTAAAAGAATGTTCAGGCCAAATATAGAAGAAAAGTAAATAAAACAAAGTGGGTCGAGGATGAATGCTCAAAAATATGTACTGAAAAATTGTTTCAAGATTAATGGGCAGTAATGATTATGCGTACACTAACCGTAACAACGACACAGGCACAGTCTTCTGAAAATTTTTTCTTAGAGATCCCAAAGAAAAATAAATAAAGAAGACAGGCTCAATAAACCATTTTTAATAAATCATTACAAGAAAAATCGTTTTCAAGAAATAGACTCCATTTATGATTATGCGTAATAAAGCAATAATACGAGCATCGAAAAGCCTGCAATCGCACTCAACTGTTCTCTTTGTTGTGTTTTTCTTTTCAGTCAATCATTCGCACACCAGAATTTCTTTTTCTACCTAAATTGCCTGCAGTGAAACGTCCGGGTGCTGATATGCCCCGCTCCGAAAGTCCATGTCAAGATAACCCAATAAAAACGGGTTATTTTATTTCTTACGTTCCGTAGATTTTTATGGTGTTAAAAGTGACTACTTCGCTTTAGTCAACAATTCGGTATGACAATTTTTCTTTGAGAAATTTGTGGCGGTAAAAAGGACGTTTTACAGCAAAGCTGTGAAGAGTTCGTTCGTATGCATTTCTTCTGGTCGTGGTCCGTCAGCAGGATTGTTCAGAAGAATATGCTGTACGGCCAAGGAAAAATTCGCCCAATTTCGACACATGGGCTTTCACGTTTTCTGCCGCCATCAAAAAATGGTAGAGGCGACCGGGATCAAATTGGCATCCTTGAGATTAGCAGCACGTCGTCACTTAGCTAGTGTGGCGGGGTAACCACTAAACCTAATTAACACGGTTCAATTAAGAGTACTGACACCGAATTTTGACGCCTAAAAATGATATAATTGGCTTCAGTAGTTTGTACAGATGCCTCACAGAACTTTTTGCAGCGATCCGAGGCCGGAATCACATCTAAAATCGATTTTGATTGTCCCGGCCGCGAGCTTCCACAAATCGGCAGCATTAGCGAAATCGCTTTCGGCGTGACGAAACATCGGCCTGCGTGTCTGGCCGGTTCAGGGTGACGTCATATAGTCGTTTTCGGAACCGGAAACGATATCCTGCGCTGCTGTTGTCGGTGGTATTCGTTTGGGCAGGAGACGTGGGCGTAGCTGTGTGAGCAATGCTTGTAAACTTTGCGTGTTCGACGTCTTTGCTCTTCATTTCGTGGGCGGCGCATGGTGTTCCCTTGCACTGGTGCCGAAAACTGCGTGGTGCCAGCACCGCGCGGTGCGCTGCGCGTCGCCGAGCTCGCCCAAGTTGTGCTATGACAAGCTCACGGAATGCGAAGTACTGCTCGTGGAAGCCTCTCTCAGCAAATCGACGACGACGCCAAGATGCATTATTTTCCACGCGACGACATGCAGCGCTAAACGTGGACTGAGTTCGTGCGCGGATGCGGCCGCAAGAACTGTCGCCCAAGCCAGCGGGCTCAGCGTTGCTCTGGTCAGCTTGGGTGTTGGGAACTTTAGGCACTTTAGGCTTAGTATCGTTGCGACTATTTGATAGCTGGTATCTGTACAACTGCGAATGACCATCCCTTACACAACTTTTCATCACACTATCATCTCCTTTTTCGCATGTGGAGCTTTATTTTGGCGATAATTTCCGTTTCAGCAATCGGTGACCAAGACATCTGCCGTGGCCTGTTTTGATTCTAGCGCGCAGGTGGCGCCATCTTTCGGCCGTTCGCCGCACCGCGGTGCCGGCAGTGCTGTGTCGGAGTGCCGAACCTCCGCTGCCGGTCAGCGTAGGCTTACCATCGCGGCAAATATCTGAACGCCGCTTTTAAATTAAGCGCTGATAACAACCCCTAGCACAATTTTTCAACACACTAACATCTACTTTCTCGCATGTGGAACTTCTTTTTCGCGATTAGATTGATTAGAAGAGTGACGACAAGCTGTTGCTATCACGGTCTGCGCCGGTTCGAGCCGCAGTGATATTAAAAAAAACGGACGACGGCGAAGACATCGTCGGCCTAATCGCCTGGCCAAATAACGATTGTTCTGTCTGTCGGGTGTCAGCGACTCATCCGAGTCTGACGATTCAGACGACATATCGACTGCGCGGGCGAGTGCGGACCATGTTCAATTGTAGCAGACGATGCGGCGAACGTCCCTGACGTCACGGGTGAGACCGTGACGTAAGGCTGGCCCGCTTGCAGGCTGGCCTTCGAACAGCCATTTTCCCGCGCGGCGACCAAATTTGAAACTGGTTGCAATAAACGTGCTATAATAATTCTGTGTTGACGGCTGACGGCTTTCGGTTTCATTTTCGTAATTACTGGGGCAATAGGTATTCTTTACAGCATAAAAACTGAAAGCGAGAAATTTCGTGTCAGTACTCCTTTAAAACTATTGACAGTTCCAGATGCTGTCTAGCGCTGCTTATCTATCGCTAATCGTCGTGCACAACGGCTTTCCTAGGCATGCAGTGATGCCGTTTTTTTGTCCCGGTGGCCTCTTTCACTGCCTTTGGGGTTTTCCCGAACGCGGGCCAAGAGCCGTCCATTTGTTGTCCGCCCAGAAAAGAAGATGGTTGCCATGGTTGGTAATTGTAATGACTTGCAGTCCTTGCAATGCCTTAAAGATCCATGCGCTGGCGAGCTGCCGGCGACATCGCTGACCATACCATGACGTGGTGAAGTTGCGTTTTTCTGCCCGACGCCTGTGCTAGTGCGCCGTCCGCCCCGGAAAAACGCCTCGTCACGTCTGTCTAGACAGCCAGTTGCCTTCACTCGCAAACGATGCTTCTGTTGCGGCGACCGTGGAGGCGACTCTGGCACGGTCGGACAGGCGTTGTTTCCGTGACTGGAATTCGGGCCGTTTTACGTAGTTTCTTGCATGGAAACATCGTGTAAATTGTTGGGCATACCTTTTTCGGTGGGTCTGCGAGTTGTCCGGATATGTATAGCAGTGACAGAGACGGGGTTCAGGACATTCCCTGTCGACGAAACGGTGGCATAACCGTCAGTTGCCCTGCGCAGTTTGCGTCGGTATTCTGTCTTCTGAACTGCGGTGAAAAGAACTTCCTGCTGTTTGGAGCCTTCAGAAGGGGAAAACTGGTTAGGTTTACCAAATTAAAGCTAGACTTTGGTCGCCAAGCTTGCCACAAAAAAAATCTTTCACGTCGCGGGCTGCAGTGCGCGCAAGGTCTGTTTTGGTGTCGCTCACAGTGGTGATGGAGGAGACTACGGTTTAGGGCCAATTTAGAGGACATTTTATGGGGTTGTGCGTTGACTAATGGTGTTGATGATATAAGGAGTTCCCTGTGGAAGATGTGTGCCGCCGGCTGGCTCGAAAGATGAATCAGCGTGGAACCAAAATTGCCGGTAAGCTTAATTTTTTTTATGAACGTTTATTTTGCCACAGGGCTTATATATGGGATTATGAAGTGATGGTGATTAGATGAAAATGAAAATGTTCGCTTCGCGGATGAAGTCAAGGAGTGAACGATGATGGCACCCATGTATCCATGCGGCGTATGCGGAGGCGTCGTCTACGCGGAGGCCCGTCGCCGCAAGGTGCCGCAGTCTCGTCGGCCTCAAGGCGAGGCAGGACCACAGCAAGTGGTGAAGGTCGGCAATCGCGTCGCTGCAGAAACCGTAATTTAGCGATGAATGAAAACAGCGCCTAATCCGCTCATGTTTAGATGGGGAGAGAGAGATAAAGAGAGCGAGAGCGAGAGAGAGAGAGATAGAGAGAGAGAGAGAGAGAGAGAGAGAGAGAGAGAGAGAGAGAGAGAGAGAGAGAGAGAGAGAGAGAGAGAGAGAGAGAGAGTAAAAGAGTACTGGAGACTAAAGGAGAAAGGATTGATTGATTGATTGATTGATTGTAGGGTTTAACGTGCCGACGCAACTCAGGCGATGAGGCGCGCCGTTTTGGAGGGCTCCGGATTAATTTTGACCACCTGGGGATCTTTAACGTGCGCCGAAATCTCGTGCACACGGGCGTTTTTGCTTTTCGCCTACATCACAAAAGCAGCTGCCGCGGCCGGGAATCGAACCCGCGACGTCGTGCTCAGCAGCACAACGCCTTAGCCACTGAGCCACCGCGGCGGGTAAAAGGAGAAAGGAATGGATATCGAAGGTATGAGAAATGACAGTGCAATCGACAAATGAACAATGTATGTACATGCAGCAAGACCAATAAAGGTATCGCACACAACGGGGCGCCGAATCAGACTGCGGATGAATGCCTCATATTTTTTTATACGGGCAATAATAATAGGCCGAAAAGGGGACAGTGGTAATCTGATTCGATGATGGGAAATTTATAATAGCCGCAATAGCTGCGGCAAACGAGTTAGGGAAATAACAAGATATTCCTGGGTAAAGCTTGTGCACCTTGTCGCGCTTCGTGTTCCGTGACTTCGTTTGTGAATTACATTAACATATATAAGAAAACAGCAATGTCAGACCTTAGTACGTTTTTTAGCGGCAGCATATCACTCTGTATTTTTTGCGATTCGAAAAACGGGTTTTTAAGGTCGAAAAGGGGTTCACAAACCATCACCGAAACTTCTACGTATGCATATATATGGAACATATATACCTCGGGAAGTGCTAGCGATAAAGGCGGCGACGCCGGGACATCGAGAAGTTGGGCGTTGAGTGCAACGTCATTGCGCCAGGTGAAGTACATCGTGAGCGGCGCGCAGACGCCTCGTCACTGTAGTCCAGATACCCAGTAGCTTTGCGTACCTCCGTTTGGGGGCTGATCCTTGCGTGGCTTCGTTTGGAGCGCATGCACGAGGGCTTCTTGGGCTACCTAAACCCCCCAAAATTGGTGTCTGTCTGTCTGTCTGTCTGTCTGTCTGTCTGTCTGTCTGTCTGTCTGTCTGTCTGTCTGTCTGTCTGTCTGTCTGTCTGTCTGTCTGTCTGTCTGTCTGTCTGTCTGTGCGGGTGAGTGCGAGTGGTGAGCGTGAGTGCGAGTGAGTACTTGAGGAAAAAAATTCGCGCCAATCCACCCTGTGAATGTGGTTGGAAAGCAAAGCTGTAAACGCCCCCCACAACGATTACCCATGCGACGTCACTTAAATTCACTCACGTCGCTCTAGAAATAGTAAAACCAGAGAGAGGTGAAATGCACTTAACCACACCCTTTATTACTTCAAAGAGATATTCTTGGTAAGCTTACATCATGAACGGTGACTGGTTGAGTTGCATTGATGTAGCACATGAGTGGAGACTCTTTTTTATAAAATTAAAGGGAGCTCAACCCCTGTGTTAGACGATATCACTTCTCCGTCTCTGCCGCCGCGGACGGAGGCGACGACATTGGCGGCAGAGGAGGAGGAGGAAATACTTTTACTCAGATTTCTGAACTGCCCAGAGTGCGGCCCAGGAGAGTGGTTCCTTCTTCACTGGAGCCCGTATGCAGTCCGCGCGACCTGCGCTCTGCCCACCAGCTGAAGCTGGGCAGGCAGACAGGGGCTGAACAGCAGCATCTTTCATTGCTCTTGTTGGGTAGAGGACGGTAAGAGAGGAGGGTGCTCAGGGCTAACGTCGCACACCCAGATTATGTGGCGGAGTGTTCCTACTTCTGAGCAAAATTTACATCAGCGTCGTAGCGATTCGGGCGCATTAGGTGAAGACGCGTCGGGTGTGGGAAGGAGTCGGATTGTATGAGCCGTGGGTTAGTTTGTTGTTCTCTGAAAAGATCAGGGTAAGGTGAAGGTAGGGTCCGTCTCTGAAGGCGATAATGCTGGGTTATGTCCCTGAACGAGACAAGCGGGTCACTGTCCTCGTACAGCTAAATAGCACGGGGGGTAAAAGCGCAGCCTTGTTGGTGGGCGTATTCGTTGCACTCTATGGAAGCGTGAGCGGGTGTCCAGATGAGCTGAATGGAACCGTTTGGGGAGTGGTTTTCTAGCCCACGCAGTCCAGGTCGGGACACCCAACCCGACTGCTAATTTCGGTAGGCTTGTTGGGAATGGGTGACTACCATCCGAACCCATGGTTGAGTGAGAGCCAAGGTGATGGTTGCCTCTTCTGCTGCCGTCATGGCTTGCACACGCAAGAAGGTTGGTTCTGGTAGCCATGATAATGGCGTACTGCTGCCGTCGATGTTTGGATGCGTCTGTGTAGATAACTGCATGATCCCCACCGAGGGTGGTGTAGAGTGCTTGATCCCGTGCTTGTCGGCGACCCTCGTCGTGTGAGGGGTTAATATTTCTAAGCAAAATTAAGGAGCATCTTTAGTTCTTGTCGCCAAGAGTCTGGTAGTAAATCAAGCGGGTGATATTCTGTTCTGTCCAGCCAATCTGGTGAAGGATGCGGCCACCCGCCGCAGTTCTGCTCATTCGGAGCTTCTGGTTAGAAAGATGGCCCTCTATCAGCTCTTCCAGCGTGTTGTGAAGCTCCGTGCTAAGCAGCCTATCTGTGGACGCATTCAAGGTTAAGACCAATGGCCTGGTCAACCGCCTTTCTAATGATTATATAAAGCATCGTTATGTCCTCCTTGTCGAGAAGAAGACAGGAGGTTGGCATAAGTGATTCTCGAGAGGACAAAAGCTTGAACTAATCGAAAGGCGTCGGATTCCTTGAGGCCTCGCTTCTTGGTTGCAACTCGCCTGATCATGTGCATGGTTTTATTGATGCTGTGTTTGAGGCGCTGCAAGGATGCGGCACTCTTGGTGTTGGCGCAAGATGTAGGCCCAGGATCTTGATGCTTTGGCTTGGAGTAAAGGCCTGGCCATAAAGGAGTATTTGAATGTGTTCCTTGATGTGTCGTTTGGCGTGAGGGCGGACGACAAGGACCTCTGATGTTATACGTGAACACTGGAGGCCACAGGCTTTAGCACATTGGCGTGCTAGTAGTTAGATGCAATGCGTTGGTGTGAGCTTCCTTTAATTTTTGTAACTACTACCACACGCGCAAGGAGCGCACAGGGCCGCTAGACGTGCTGTGGGCGGAGCGCACAGGGGCGCGAGAGGTCGTGCGACGCTATCACGTGGCATTCAGCAAGAATGCAGGGGGTAAACCTGTAGATGTGCTTGGTGAGTCCACCCTCTGTCTTCGTCGTCTCCGCGTGGGATCGTAGCTAAATCGGCAAGGCAACGGGCTCTCGCTTTGTTGCTCTATTAGTTCAAGGTTCGATTCCTGTCGGTGATAGGAAATTGTTTTATTTGTTCGCGGGAGTTTTCTGTTGACACCAACGGTCGCGAAAGAACCCTTGGGGAGAAGAAGTAAAAAGCTTTGCTTTAAAATATATTTTTAGTGAGTGAGGGTAGGCGGCGTCCGCTTTCGCCAAGGCATGCGTACCGTACGGTACGGTACGCATCAGAGAGTTATAGCACAGCGGAGAACCGGTACCGGCACGGTACCCGGTAGCCGACTGGCCCCACTGGGGTGGGGGGGGGGGGACGAAACCGGTTGTGCTCATGTGCAGGTGCTCCGACCGTGTATCGGTTCTCCGCTCTGCTATAACTCTGCATTATCTATGGCGTCAGCGTACCGTATTATCCGCGGTAAAGGGTCCCCGACAAATGGTTATCGCTTTGTCGTCGTCGGTTATGTGAGGCTGTGTGACGCAGCGCTCTGCACCTTATGTTCTTTCGCCGATCAGTCGTGGCGGGGGCTCATCAACGTCCAGCTCACTCGGCATATTATCAATGCTCACATTCTATTGGCTGGACGTGTTATTTTTGCCTCCACTAAGTGAACACTAATAAAGTAGGATCGCGATATTCTTGTGCTTGTCAGGACCAGTGTAATGTAGGAACAGCATTAATAGAATCAGGCAGGCACGACGACGTCAGAATTGTCTTCAGTTGGCTCCCATTTAGCACCTGCGACTTTACAGCACTTAGCGCTTGGTATGGGCTGCGCCTGCTCAGGTATTTCCAAAACGGATGCATTCTTTGCCTAAACAGCTTTGTTTGGTTCCTCCTTACGCCTGTAAAGCCCGAACGGCTTCATAGATAGAGACCTGCCCATGTGCTTCGAATCCGCGTGCCGACTTTTTTATTGCTTGTTTAATTTCTTTTAGTTATTTCCGACTACACTGCACCACCTGGCGCTGCATTTAACCACATTCCTTCGCTGTATACGCGTTTCCTCGCCCTGCTATCGTTGTTATTTCGTCTTTCTCTTGGTCCGTTGTGGCCAGTGTTTGCCTATTCACACAGGGGCTCGACGGTGTGCTCTAAAAAGTAGCGTTTGTCATCGTCATAGCAACAGGCTGGCGAACGCAGACGACGGGAGCAGTGTTTGGGGTCGTACAGCACAACGGTCTTTGCGCGCTACGTCTCAGCAGCGATGAATTTCATTTCACTTCACAACGAAGAAACACAAAGTGAGCAAAGAACGAACTGTGGCTCTCGCCAACGCTGAGCGAAGGGGATTTTCCCGGAGGCAGGTCGCCGGCGGCGGCAGCGGCTCGCTCCCCCGATCTTGACGCGACGTAAGCGCCGCTGCTGCCGGGGCACGACTGCGGCGGCGGAGTTTTCAAACTGGCCTAATATAAAAAACATCCCCCTCGCGAGGGGCACGGTGAAATGCAGAGCATTTTCGGGGGGCGCACATACCCGATTTTATCTGGTTCGAAAGAAATTGACAGCGAGAGCGAACGCCGAGAACCGCCCCATCACGGCACGACCGCACCACGACCACGTCACGACTACGTCACGATCACGCCACAACTGTTGTTGCTCCCGCGCCAAACTACGACGCATGCGCGCCCCACCTGTTGCTGAACGCGATCCGAGCACGCAGAGAACACGCGAGGAGCAGCGGAGAGCAGGCGAGGAGGAGTGGTAGAGAGGGCGCACTTGGAACGGCTGTTGCGGACGCCGAGGCACGCCAACGCCGGGTGACATCGTGAGTTCAAGAAATGCTCTGCATTTAATAAGAGTTCTTCAACGCGAAATTGTTACTTGGCTAGGATGGTGAAAGCACGCACCCGGCCCGCGTCCACCTAACGCGCAGCCATCCGGATATCGTCCGCGCGCAAAAAACTGTCCATAGCTGCTAACCCTTTTTTAACGCGTTCCATGGCGTTCCACGAATTTGATAGAGCGCGTACATACCAAAGAATAAAACCCCCAAAAATGTTCTGCACGTTTTGTTCTATAGCACGGAACAGGAAAAAAAAAAAAAAAAAAACGAACTGGAAGAAGCACTTTGCGCGCACTGTTTCATATAATGCATCAAAAGAGAATGCAAAGACATGAAGAAACACTCGGCGCGCGGTGAATTCCCGTCGGATTACATACGACGCATAGCACGGGTATAACAAAAATGTACGAGCGTGCGTCATGAATTTCCCGCGCAGTCTTGGTTGGCCTTCAGCTTCTGTGTAGGCAGTGTAGCAGCAGCATGAATAGTGATTCTTGAAAACGTAGCTGCAGTGAGCCTCATGCCGACGTTGTACGTTGTAGTCGATTTCAGGAGGCTCAGCGAGAAACCTAGTCAAAAGAAACGCGTTCGCGGAAGAATATGCTGAAAGTTCCTGCAATATTTTGGCATCGTACTTTCAGTGAACATTTCGTACGCGATGGTATTTGATGCGCACAGCTGAGCAAGCCCAGCAGGGCACGGTAAAGGCAATTTGTTTTCACCAGGTTCCGATCGCTTCGGAACGCGGGAAGTGACTGAAAAAGATATCCCGAAGATAACGGTGGTTCTCACCGCAAGAATTCACCGAGGACGGCTTAAATACCCAAGTTTGCCATTTCTTGGGCTTGTAAGCCACCCTGATGGAGCTCCTACAAACGTGGCGCTTCAGTTATGGTGAAAACGCCGCAGTCGCGGAATAGGGTGCCGTTGATTATGGCTCCATTCGCGGGGAAAAATTGTTTTCCCGGAAGTATGAAGGCGCTTCCACGCAGAGAACAGCCCTGATGGGGTGTTCATACAAATTTGGGGCTTCCCTGTGAAATTTGCAAGGGCATAGACGAGCTTCACGTCGAAAAAAAAAAAAAAGCTCCTCGATGAGAAGCGAAAGTCCACAGTTTCCAAATGTCTAAATGAACGAAAATGCACTGAAGTAAAGACTTCCAGTTGAGTATGCGGATATGGTAGCAGTGTGGTTCACTTGTGTACGTTGACTTTTGCGTAACTAAGAAACGGTTGGAGACTTAACCGCGCATTCTCTTTGCTGGCCGGTATTAGAGGTAGTGGTCGGTACTGTCGGCATTGTTTGGCATGACCAATACTTTTTATGCAAGCAGTCGCAGGCCCCACTCTGAGGGAAGCGAAGACGGAGAGTTTGGGGATTAAACCATTGCCATGAATACTATTTTCAATGCCAAACGCATCAGCCCCGAGCGGCCAACCAGGCCCTTTCCTTCTACTCCTGCTACTCTCCCCCAATAGCTAGCATTTCCTGTGCTTTATTCACGTGACCGGTTAATCTTGGGGCGGCGGGTGATGGAACGCGGCAACGTAGGCAAAAACGAGCTCAGCCGCGGCGCCGAGTTTTCTGTTGCTTGCCAGGGCGCCACTGCTTCGGGGGTGTCTAGAATCGGTTGACTTGGAAAGCAGGCACAAGCCGTTCTCGCATTCAGATACGGTCGAAGACATGACCGGGGATTTCGGTTACGATTGGGGCCCCACCTTACGGCATGTGGCGAAACAGGCGTCCCCGTAACTTCCGTTGTAAAAGAGGCCGATGCGTTTGGCATTGAAAAAATAGAGGATACGAAGAGTAAACTTAACCTCACCTGACGGAGTGCGCTGTCCATACACGGCCATTTCTTGGCACGCCGGCTCCCATTGTCGCCGGATGCGATGGGCAGGTCGCTATCTATAAAGCCGGCCGTGCTGTAAATCAGATTCTTTTAAGCATTAACCAGAACTTTTAATGAATTTACGTGGTGAGGAATCACGTACTGATATCGTATTAAAAGTAATCAGGAGGGTACAAAGGAACTTCGTTTTTCTGCTTATTTCGCGCGAAAAAGTATTTTTGGATGTAGATGGCTGAAAGTTATATTTCTACACAAGTGGCCAGACTGTGCGCACATTTTCTTTTTTGGTGTGAGCAAACAGTTCGTAGAACAGAATACCGATGATAAAACAAACAGAAAGACGATTGTCGTGAACGGGCTACTCAGAGACGCTTCTAAGAAAACACCGCCACCCACAGAGTCCAGGAAAGTAAGCCAAGCGACTTTGGTTTTGTTCTTGGAGGAACTTCGCTTTTTTAAAGCAAAGCTTTTTACCTCTACCCCCCAAGGGTTCTTTCGCGACCGTTGGTGTCACCAGAAAACTCCAGCGAACAAATAAAAGAATTTACTTTCACCGCCGGGAATCGAACCTGGAACTAATAGACTAGCAAAGCGAGAGCCCGTTGTCTTACCGATTTAGCTACGAGCCCACGCGACGACTGGGAAGACAGGTGGTGTACTCACCAAGCACATCTACGGGTTTACCCCCTGCGTTCTCGCTAAATGCCACGTGAAAGCGTCGCGCGACCACTCAAACCCGTTTAGCGGCCCTGTGCGCACCTTGCTCATGTGCTAAGAGTTACAATAATTAAAGGAAGCTCACACCAATGCATGGCATCTCACTTCTAGTACGCCAATGTGCTAAAGCCTTTGGCCTCCAGTGTTCACGTAAACAATGACAGCTCCTTGTCGTCCGCCCTCACGCCAAACCAAGGAATGCATTCAAATGCTCCTTGATGGCCAGGCCATCACTCCAAGCCCCACCATCAAGATCCTGGGCCTACATCTCGAGGCTAACACCAAGAGTGACGTGTCCTTGCAGCGCCTCAAAAACCGCATTAATCAAATCATACACATGATCAGGCGAGTTGCCACCAAGGAGCGAGGCCTAATGGAATCCGGTACCTTTCGATTAATTGAAGCTTTTGTCCTCTCGAGGGTTACTTACGTCAACCCCCTGTCTTCTTCTCGACAAGGAAGACATAGAAATGCTTTATATAATGATTGGAAAGGCCGTCGAGCAGGCCATTGGTCTTCTCATGAGTGCGTCCACACAAAGGCTGCTTAACACGGGGCTCTACAACACGGTGGAAGAGCTGATAGAAGGCCATCATTCTAAACAGAAGGTAACCGCATGCTTCACCAGATTGGCTGGGCAGTCCAGAATGACACTCCGCTTGACGTACTCCCAGACTCTTGGCGACTAAAACTAAAGATGCTCTCTTTGCTTAGGAATATGAACCCCTCACATGACGAGAATCACCGAAAAGCACGGGCTCAAGCGCTAAACACCACCTTCGGTGGGGATCATGCAGCTATCTACACAGGCGCCTCCAAACATCGAGGGCAGCAATATGCCATCATCGTCGCTACCTCCAGAACCAACCTCCTTGCGTGTACCTCGCTTAGGACCCAAGAAATGACGGCAGCAGAAGAGGGAGCCATCACCTTGGCTCTCACTCAACCAGGGGTTCGGAGGGTAGTCACCGATTCCCAGCAAGCCTACTGGAATTACCAGTCGGGTTGGGTGTCCTGAGCTGCACTGCGCGTGCTAAAAAACCACTCCCCAAACGGTTCCATTCAGCTCATCTGGACACCCCCTCACGCTTCAATGGAGGGCAACAAATACGCCCACCCAACAAGCCTGCGCTTTTACCTCCCGTGCTATGGAGCTGCACGAGGACAGTCAGTCACGTTCAGGGAGATAACCCAGCATTATCGCCTTCTGAGACAGACCGTACCTTCGCCTTACCCTGACCTTTCCAGAGAACAACAAACTACCCTACGGCTCATACAATCCGGGCTCCTTCCCGCAGCCTACGCGTCTTCACTTAATGTATCCGAATCACTACGACGCTGAATGTAAATTTTGCTAAGAAGTAGGAACACTCCGCTCCGTAATCGGGGTGTGCGATTTTAGCCCTGAGCACCCTCCGCTCTTTCCATCAACTACCCAACCAGAGCAATGAGAAAAGCTGCTGTCCAGGCCCTCTCTACCTACCCAGCTCCAGCGGGTAGACAGAACACAGGCCGCGCGGACTGCATATGGGTCCCACAGAAGAAGGAATCACTCCCCAGGGCTGCACTCTGGGCCGTTCAGAAATCTGAACAGAAGTATTTCTTCCTCCTCCTCCTCCTCCTTCTCTGCCGCAAATCTCGTCACCTCCGCCCGCGGCGCAGAGACGGAGAAGACAGATCATCTAACACCGGGTCGGAGCTTACTTTAATTTTATAAAAAAAAGTTTCCACTCTTGTGATACACCAATACAACTCAACCAAACACCGTTCATTCTTCATGCATTGATTTAACCTTAACAAGAATATCTCTTTGAAGTAAAAAAATGATGTGGTTAAGTGCATTTCACTTCTCTCTGGTTTTGCTATTTGTAGAGCGATGTGAGTGAATTTATGTGACGTCGCATGGGTAATCGGTATGGGTGCCGTTTACAGCTTTGCTTTCCAACCACATTCACGGGGTGGATTGGCGCGATTTTTTTCTTGTGTTGTTCTCTATGGCTGAAAGGTTCTGCAGAAGATTATTTTTGGTGCGAGTGTCCAGCTGGCTATGGGCTTCTCTTACCAATGACAAATAACGCTCTCCAAGGCACCCGCCTGCGTTAAGTCGGTGTCCTTCCCTTTCACGGGCGCCTGTTGGGTGCCGTCCCATTTCCAGAGCATTTACTTGATTGAGACGTCTTTTGCACGCTCTGCTGTAGTGAAGCCTTTCCCTTAGAAACAAGAGGAGATTTCTCCGAGGGTTTTTCAAAGAAAGCGAAGGAATTTAGTGATTCGCGTAAGGACGCTAGTCATGAGCTTTAGTTTGCCTCGCTACAAGTGCCGTTAACAGGAGGAAAAACTGGGCCAGTTGGTTCGACTTTGTTTCAACAGCGCAAAAATGCGGGACAAGACGGAAGTGTGGGTCCCGTGTGTTCAGTTCTGCTCAGTTTATTCATCTCTTATTAACAGAAATATTCAATACAGTGTTTCAATTTATAGCCGATTGGCTAGTAGTGGGTCCAATGCAAAATACGCTATATTTGCAGTGACAGCAACAAATACATTTGTTGAAAAATATTTTTGCGCTGTTGAAATGAAGTCGAAATACCGTACTTGCACGATTTTAACGCGCATCTGTGTTTTGCTAAAAGTGCCCTTTAAATTTGCGTGCGCGTTACATTTGGGTTTAAAGCCGAAATCGGCTTCAAAGCGGCCAGCAGCATTTCCAAGGACACGAAATCACCACAAAATACAACTACATACAATCTAAAACATCCCGTCAACATCACGTGAGTAGATTTTTGAGCACGCGTTTCGCAATGCGCATACCATGGCCAGCTTTTGGACACCTTTCCGCTGCTGCAATTAGCACCTCGGTTCAGTCGTTAAGGCTCTGAAGACGAAGCACAATGAAGCGTCCATCACGCGCGAGGTAATTTTACTTGCCGACAACGAGGGGAACCGAACGACATGATTTGATTGATTGTAGGGTATAACGCGCCGACGCGACGCAGGCGATGAGGCGCGCCGTAGTGGAGGGCTCCGGATTAATTTAGACCACCTGGGGATCTTTAACGTGCGCCGAAATCTCGTACACACGGGCGTTTTTGCTTTTCGCCTCCATCAGAAAAGCGGCCGCCGCGGTCGGGAATCGAACCCGCGACCTCGTGCTCAGAAGCGCAACGCCTTAGCCACTGAGCCACCGCGGCGGGTAACCGAACGACATCATGCACACTGGGCATCCAGGAGACATGAATGCGGTAATGACGTAAGCAATACAGAGTCATATTTTCACGCAAAACTTCACCGGCCCTGGGCACGGAGATATTCAAAAAACTGGTCTTCCAGGTGGAATGCATAAATTCGCAGCGAGTGAACCGCCCGCCCGTCACATCCAAAATTATGAAGGTCAAGGCACTTGAAATCGCAAAATCTTTCAATGTTCTCCGCTTCAGGTTTAGTGCCAGAGGGAGCTGGATAAGCAGGTTTATGGAGCACAAGGGATTTTTTCTGCCACAGTTGCGTGCGTCAGATAAAATGTCTTCTTCCGGGTACGTGGTGTCATGGCTTTTACAACTGCATGGTAGAATCGGTGCCAAATTATTTTTTTCGAATTTTTCTACCTAAAATAACCTGCGTGTAAAACAAACGTGGGCTCGCTGTAATCGTGCAAGTATGGTAACTAATGATTGCATGATAACACAGGGGCCAGTTTACAGCCATCACTCTTACCTTCTGTCGAGGAACGCAAGTAAAAAACAACCTGCCGGGTGAATTGGACAGGTGCTAGGCCACCAAGACCATCAAATGGTGGGACACAATTATTACGGCTGTGGCGTGGGCAACGTGAAACCAAATGGGGCGGTATCTTTTTCTGGGCAACCTCGTCGGCTCTTTCGGGAGAGTTCTTTTAAAATTAAATGTGATGGTTTTATTTTGTGTTCGTCTTAACCACTCCAATAAAATTTCTGCGCTTAGTTTGCGCCAATCGATGCTGACGTGTTAACGTTCTTGTATGTGCGTAGAATCGGGAAAGTTGGGGACCCAAATATACTTCTTGTTCATGGACACATGGTACAAGTGTTTCCGCAGCCGTAACATCCCCACAAGATTAATAAGATAGCGCCCGTCAGGAGCGCAACACTCATGTGCCGAAAATGGTTCATAAAACGATTCTTAAATTGGTGAAAGTTATCGGTTGGTAAGTCGGCCACTTCCCGTATTAGATATAGGCAAGTATACGGTGTTTTGCAATGGGCCAGCAGGAACTTGGTCCTGAAAAACCTACGCTCGAACGGTCCACGCATTAAGCCTGAATTACTTAAATAGTTTCGTAATGGAGCTGCTATCATCAGGTTACGGAGATTTTATATATATCTTAATGTATAAGTTGTGTGTGAGGGCGCTGTTCCACTAATCCAACAAAAATGTGCCGTGATAAAGGGCAAGTAAAACACACATGTGAGAAAAAGAGTACAAAAAAAAAAGGATGAACATTTAGAGGCACTTGGAAGGAGTGTTAGACAGAAATAAAATACAGGAACATAACGAAAGACATACAAAACTGGTAGGAGCTGCGTAGTACGCCGAAAATGCAGGGATCTGAACCAACAAGCTAGGTTTGTGTGCAGCACGCACATCGAGGGGCAACTAAAGACACTGTCCACCGAGGACGCGCTTTCCTCCTACTGAAAACACGGCACAAATTCTCGTTTTGTTTTCTTTTTTTCTGTAATACTCCTGCGTGCGCTCGCGACATGCCTAGAGACTACCTAATGCTAGTCGGCAATGTTCCGCCAAGGGGTGGCCCTGTATCATGTTATTAATTAATACGCGGACCGTCACTTCGGAGCCGAATGACGTAGGCTACACTTCCTGGGCGGCGACAAAAAGAGTACTTTCTTTTCTGTATTCTTTTTGTGTAGCTTTACTAAGCTACATATTGACAACAATCTGAAAACCTATACATATCATGGAGAGGAATGTAACGTACAGATGTAAAACAAAACACAAAATGTGCTAACACATCGGTCGCGAGACTTCGGGTGCAGGAGAAAATGTATATAGATACTTGGAATGTGCTGGGCCCAACCTGGTGGGCCACACACGCCGAAACAGAGAACACAAATACGCACAGAAAACCAATGACATAAAAGTAGTCTGGTGTCGCACGACAAATGCGTCAGTATCTGAAATGGCAAAATCTACGCACCAGCAAAGAGAAAAGTTTTAAAACAGCAAGAATAATTGAGCACAGGAGCGGATGAACGATCGGGTAAACGGCCGACGTAAAGATTATGCTTTGGTTCGTCCGTGTTCGTACGGTCGATCAGGAACCTGTCGTGGCCCGGCTGCGGTTGACTTGAAAGAAGGCTCATCATGGCGATGGTGCAGTTCTTGATGATGGGGCCGTATTGAAGAGTTGGAGACTTTGTTGGTACGGTGAAAAGAAGCATGCGATGAAAAGAAGTCAAGACTTGCGATTGTTTATATTACATTACAGGGTGTATTGGATAATCAAACAAACGGCGAACTGGAAAGTGCAGCTCGAAGTGTGCATAAATCACCTGAGAACCCTGAACTCGAAGTGTACATCGTCTAGCTGCGGGTGCTCATATATCAGCCTAGCATTTTCTGGCAGGAAGCTTTTTCCTTCGTCGAACCTGCTAGCTTTCGCGAGTGGCATAAATCACCCCAGTTTATAGACGAGAACGCTCTTTTCTACCGTTGCAGGATGTTCTAAGGCCCCGGTGTCTCCCTCCTCCGTATGCACGCTCACCCTTGCTTTACGTATATGGGATGGCCCAAAGATAGGCCC
>NW_027526335.1:126401495-126463995 GCF_048455015.1 Haemaphysalis longicornis | reverse complement strand
ATGTTATCAAGCGCGTCATCCAGACGTGCAACAGTCACCCGCGAGCCACTCTGCTATGGGCGAAGGTATAGTTATCATCATAAATACCGTTTGATTAACTGCACTCTACAGCTGACATGCTAACGTAGAAACTAAAAAAAGAAAACACACACAAATTTAGCCCCTGAACTCCCAAGCATAGTCCGCACAAAACCTGAAAGTATCATTTGCAGCGCAAGATTGGAAGGTTCACTTGGCAGCGTGCAATTATGCATCAATGTTATCACAATCACAACACATGGAGCGCTTAAGTGTTCTCAAATCTTCATTACCGCGACGTGCAAAGTGAGACGCGTAGTATTAGTGTAAACCGCCAGCTTTCGGGCTCCACGCTCGTGTGCGAATAGGCGGATACACGTGGCTTTCTGCAGCGGCCATCTCCTCTGCAATGGTGACCCCGTTGTTTCCATTGAGCCGATCAATTAGGAAACAACAATCAAACATGGGCGAAACATAAAGGGGGATCTGTCCGAAAAGGGGGGAGGGGTGACAAGGCATTCACATTTACATGCATACGCTCGTTCCATAAGGGAATAACGGCTAGTTAAAAAAAAAAAAAACATGCAAGAAAATGACCATAGCATGCTTGATTATCAATTACCAGGAAACGCTACGCGATCTCTGCATGGTTATTAATTACCATGCGGGGTGGCCCGAAAAGCTGCTCACCGTCTCGTTGATACCGTGTGACAGCATCTGAACGTATGCATAAAATTCAATTATCCTGGTTCGCACTCGTGTTTAGTGCGAAGTCTGTCTCTTGCCGAGGCTCTTCAACTGTAACCAAATAAATGTCTAAGACAAGGCAAAGTTCTGGTTGTGCTTTAGGATGAGACGGGTGGTTTTTAACGCAAATTGGGAAGGCAGCTTGAGTCGGCCCGATGTTCTCGGTGCCGCAGACGCCCCAGTTAAGTATCTAAGCGATAATAGAACGGCCACCTTTTACTGTTCATTTATTTTGAATACATACTTTAGCAATGGTGTTTGTATTTACATGACGACAGACAATGCAACGGTGTATTTGAAATGTCTGGCACCTCTGCCGAGTCCTTTCAATGACATTGCTTTGGCTTTCACGAAAACACGACTTTCATGCGGTTTCCCGGTGAGAAATCACAAAGGGAGTTTGTGCTAACATGGAATGTGGGCGGCTGCTTTGTTGAGATATATTGAGGTGCGTATAAAAATTTCCTTGAGGCAGCACAGACGAGTGTCACCGCAATGTTTGGCTGGTTCTTGCGACTTAGGTTACGTGATCCGTAGATTTTATCATCGGCCATGGCCACTGAATAGTCTTTCATGGATGGGGGAGGTTTTTAGCTCTTGTTAGCTGCCGTCAAACTGAGTGTGAATAAAGGTTTTTGGTGAGCCTGGAATTATAGGATACTACCCTGAGAAAGTCGCGGATGACCAATTTTGATGTGAAGTTACTGCCGGTGGTTGTTTGGTTTTTCAATGAAGGTTGTGGTCATGTCATCGAGGAAATTCCCCTATTCGGTTGAAATTGTGTACGCGATGGATATCGACAGGTGAACCACATTAAGTTAGACGTAACCGTTTGCGAACAACTTTTTTTTCGATGATAGAAAAGGTATTTCATTAAAAAATACCAGTGTGCGGGCCAACTAGGTGTGTTTAAAGAAAGGGTCTTTACATTGGTTCCAAAGATAAGTTCACACAGGTTGGGGCCTTCCTCATGACCGCAGCCGTGTCGCTAAGATGAAGTGAAGGTTTGCTCATAACTTAAGATAATTGTGCGCATTACAACGCCGGTTACAAGGGCGGTTCAAATAACGTCTACAGGCATATCAGTATTTCGACGAGGCGTGTTGGCCGATTCGGATATCTCTTACGGAATGCGGTCAATGTCATTATTGTAGACTGGGATTGTGGAAACCCGTTCTTAAAAATTGGCCGTGTACCTGCTCACTTCGTGAGAGGTGTCGATAATCTTCTACTGCCGCTTCCAGGAAAAAACTCCTCTTCTCTCCCAGGCCCACCTCTCACGTTTTTCTCCGCCCGCCTCGCTCCTCGCACGATAAACACGGGGGAGGTTTGCTTAAGTCAATTCAATTTTCCCGCGCGTGTATGCTGGTGCGCCATGAACCAGAAACTTTCGTTACTGTTGAAGAGTAGGTGCTTGTTTTCCCTACCACCCCTGCCCCGCACCTCCTACCCTCGAGAGCAGTGGGAGACACTGCTGTCCAGCCCCTGCCTCTCGGACCAGCTCCTGCAGCTCACTGGGAGAGCAGCCGATGCTAAGACGGCTCAATTCCTCTGAAGAGGGAGCCACTCCTACAAGAACAGCTTAAATGCTACTATCACTAAAATGTTTCTCTCTCTCTCTCTCTCTCTCTCTCTCTCTCTCTCTCTCTCTCTCTCTCTCTCTATCTCAGTGTTGGACTTAGAATGTCGTCACGAGGTCCAGGCTCGGGTGGGAGTCTTCTTTGCATTTTTGGATCAAAAAGTGTTTTCGACATGTACTTTTAAAATTTTATATCGCAAAAATCAAGAACGCGTTGTTACGATTCAGCGCCCCGCTACCCTGCGCGCGCGTGCTGCAAGTGTGGTGTAGTGCGGAGAAGTTTTGTGCTGTAGGGCAGCCCGCCCTCCTCAAACGCACTTTTTAGGTAAGAAGCCCATGTTTTCCTTCAAGCGCGTTTTTGAGTTCCTTAGTGATGTCAAATTTTTACATCTCGTTTCTTATCATGCATCATGCATGACAACTTGGCCCTTTACACCAGTCATCTTCATAGACGTTTGTTTGATTTTATGTCTACTTTTACTGGAATGTTTGTATTAGTCTTATTACTACTCAGATGAACTAACTATCCTTTGTTGTTGTTTTGTTGAGCGATTTTGGAGCTTACATCTTTATCCGCCATACATAACCACTGTATCGGCGCTGTTTGCCCTACTTGGCCTTGCGCCATAAACATCCAACCATCATCATCATCTTCCCTCCTCAAACAGGTTACGGCGAGCAAGAGCGTGTTCAAATTCTCTAGTGGCAGACAGCGCTCGCCGAGATCTCCTTCCCCCCTCTCCCAGACCTCAGACTCAACGTGCGCCTGCTCTCATGAATCCGGGAAAGAGTCTTCTTTTGTGTCTGTACCTTGTTCGGGCCGTGTGTAAAAGCACTGGGGGAGCGGCGGAACCGTTGCCGATTGTGTATGAATGCCACCCTCTGGGTAGATCGAATCAGTCCACTTTTGGGGCGGAACAATTAGCGCCGCTTTGCCCGTCAGCTCCATTCTGTGCCTGTATCGTCGCTATTCATATATCGTCATGCAGGAAACCGGTTATGTTTGGATGTCGGCTTTTTGCCGTCAACTCTAATGCAGGCCCTCTGCTCTCGTATCCTCCTCCACGCTACCACTACACGAAGGAGGCGACGAAGCTCGATACGGGGAGGCCTTCGCCAATTATCTATTGATGTTTTGCCTCAAATACGCTTAGTATTTTGTATTTTGTTTTTCCTCAGCAGTGTTGATAAATATGAAGTATGGAAGGAGATTCATGGTTTCAAAAAATTTTGCGTACATAAACTTATTGTTTTGCAACTCTTATAATTTTTGGCCGGATTACCGAGTCGAGGGACAGACAGACAGACAGACAGACAGACAGACAGACAGACAGACAGACAGACAGACAGACAGACAGACAGACAGAACAAAAGTTTGGGGTAAATAGCCCAAGAAGGCTATGGCCTTTAAAAACAAACAAGCAATATCATGGAAGCCAGATTATAATTTGTGTGGAGTACCGTTGCAAGAGGCAATGGAGCGGCCTCGAATAAAAGTTTTGTTTACTTTAGGAAATAGCCGAGCGCACTCACCTGGAGGTTGGTTAGATTTCATCGCTTCATCGCAACCTGCGCTCTATTGGAATTTCTATGGAGCGTTGTGAGCTGATGGATGTCTTTCAGCTCAAACGAATGCGTGAGATATGCAGGAAGGTCTTCGTGGAAACTCTGGTGGTGTGGACACCCTTCTCTAATTTGGTTAGCCTTGGTAGTTGCAGCTATTGCCCCGCCAATGTCCACCGTATTGCGATGTGGAGCATATTTTGTTGCGAAGCTGTCTATTGCTAGGGTGACAGATTTTATGGCGTCCCCGCGAAAATACCCAATGTGTGAAAACCAGCTGGCTTTGCAAAGATAAAGTTTACCCCGGCAAGATCACAGAGTCTTCGAATAGTGACATAACAGATGGGCCATGCCCCGTGGCGCCATGGCCACGCATTAAAGACGAGGAAAAGGCGGCCGTGCAGCCTGTGGGGACTCTGTCATGGCCGACTGTAAATATTGTAAATAGATCGTTCATAATCGTTCATGGTACGTGTCCTGCTGCCACATAACAGTATTTTGCTATAGACGGCTTATATTGTCTCTGAAAAATGTCTTCCCAGCAAAGCTTTTGTGTTTAGAAATGGAGCCGTCTTTAAGAAATTCTGTGCAAGCTTGGTCACTTTACAAAGACCAAGCTTACGCCGATAAGGTCCTAGGGCCTTCATATTTTAATATAAGAGGGGTTAGATTGCCCCTGAAAAGATATCTTTCTTGCATTAAGTCTAAAATGAAGCCGACTTTGAGGAAGTTGGCGCAAGCCTGGCTTTTGTAACTTGGCTTTCCCACATGGTGGGTTGCACAGTGAAGCCTAATCACGAAAAAGTAAAGAAAGGTCACACCAGGCGTGAGACTTGGAGTTGCAGCGAAGCTGCATTTAGTCCTCATCGAGTGTAGTTGAGAACTCTTCATCTCCGTAAAGACCTCAAGCAACTATTCTTCTTAGTCTTGCATTGTCTGTGGTGATGGGGGTGGTGGCGGTGATGGAAGTACCCGTTCGTAGACCCATCCGATGGCGTCTAGCGCTTGCGATGCACTCTACCACATAAACGTTCTGTTCATATTCAGTACTATCACCTTGAGATCGCTTGGTACATTGAAAGTGACTGACACAGTTGATCAACTTGCGCGGTGTCGAAGTTTGCAAAGGTGAGGTCGATTCAAGGTCCGCGAACCTCTTCGTGCGGCCTCCTCATTGGGCGTGCGTACAACCCGTGGGCGACCCATACCTGCCCATACCTGCGACCCATACCTGCGACTGAGCCGGCGCACTTCTGAGACGGGCTATTGTAGTACGACTAGCGCATCCGCACGGCGAGCGCACAACCGCTATCTTGTGAACGCAGCCATGAAAAAATTGCCCCCACCTCCCCGAAGGTAATCGTGAGGAAGTGCGAATGCATTTCTTGCGCCGAGAGTACACGGCGTAGTAATTCTGCCATCGCCTTGAGAGGCGCAGTACCGGCGAGGGGGAGCTGTCAGGCGAGGGGAGAGGCGCGCGCCGAGGGTGAGTGCAAACCTAACGGGGGGAGAGGCGCGCCAGCTGCAGAGCATGTGACGTCACGGCGCGAGGAGAGGGGGAGCAGACGCAAAGGCGCCAGCGCGCAGTCACGTGGGAATGTGACGTCACGGCGCGAGGAGCGGTGCGGGAGCCGGCGCGGGCGCGCGCAGCCACGGCGCGGGAGGCGGAGCGCGCGCGGGTCACGTGGGGTGTGACGTCGCTGCGCCGTTGCTACAGACGCTCCTCTCCGCTCCTCGCGCCGTTGCTAGTGGAGAGGAGGAGGAGCGCGGATGACGGCGGATTCAGGGTCGCTTATAAAGTGCATCGCACTTAAAACCGAGTACGCGTACCCTATCCCGTGTTCTCTGTCGACCAGGTGGCGCGATTCCTCTCCCCGCAGTCACAGCCGAGTGAGTAAGCCGTTTCGATTTTATCAGACCTTTCAAAAAGCTTTAAGCCGGATAGTCGCTACAGCCTTCGAGGATACACTGCAAAGAAAGCTACTTCCTTCTTCAGTGCGGAATTTCCATCTGGTCCCCTTGCCGAAAACACCACAATCTGTTTCAACCCCAAGCACCTCGAATGTCTGCCCGATCTCCCGTCTGTCTTCGGACTACAAAATTCTGGCTCGGATACTGGCTCAACGACTCGAAACAACCCTTAGTAAGGGGGTAGGCCCACATCAGACGGGCGGTTTTAAAGGCCGAACAATAAACTCCAACCTGCACTGGATGTGAACCATAACTGAGGCGGGAGAGCTAGGGTTAGCCCCGCTGGCTGTGATTCAGCTCGACCTTGGGAAGGCCTTTGACAGGGTACACTGGGCATTTCTGTTCGCACTTTTAAGGCACTGCGGAGTACGAAACACCATGTTGGAAAGGATTCCTATTGGCCACACTCAAACCACTACAAGCATAATCTTAAATGGGCAAGTAGGAACCCCCATCATGGTGCAAAACTCTGTCCGTCAGGGGTGTCCTATGGCTCCACTACCTTTTGGCCTTTATCTGGAGCCACTGTGTCACGTGGTGGCCGCTTCTAACAGAATTGAAGTTCTCTTTATGGGTGGACTGGCGTCGACGACGTCGCCTTTGCCTGGTCAACGGCAACCCATGCTGGGAAAGTGCTCAGACTGGTACATCAGTTTTGCCGTTTCTCCGGTGCGAAGATTAACCTCGAAAAATCATAGGGGGGGCGTGGTTGGGGAGCTGGGAATGTAAACCACGCAAGTGCTTCAACATGCGGTGGTCGGACCGAGTTGAAACATATCTGGACGTAAAGATTGGCGTGGGCCAGGCTGTTGCGTCTCGGTGGAAACCTTAGGTTGACGCGGCAGAATGGATACTTCACCCATAGAGGAACCGGAACATATCCATTTACACTAGGCCCCTTTTGTGAAATATGGGGGTGTACCCCGCGATCCTGTACTCAGCGCGCCTTACCACCATCGATGCCGGCTCTATACAGAGGCTACACCGGTCGTGGGTGGTGTCTGTATGGCGGTTCCAATATAAACCCGTGCGCCGCACAAATCTCTTCTAGAGCGTAGAGGGGAGACGCATTGGACTTATCTGATAATTGCAGAACTGAAGCTCGTAGTCCAGCGTTTCGTATATGTCGGCCACCAGCTAGGCTGACCCGTTCCTTCAAGGGGCCATCCAATGCCTAGGCTCCCTCCTCTTGCGGCCATGGCTTGCCACATACATTTTTGTCGATCATTGCTCCCGCATAACCGGATTCTGCAAAAAGATTGCGAGCGCGGTGGCGTCACTGCATGTCCGATTTTCTTGGGACTACCTGCTCGCTGTGAAGCCGCAAAAGTTATACTTGGACTTGGTAGCACAGACATTTCCACCACCTCTGTACCGTCAGCCTCCGGTACCTCAGGGTGGAGACGATGTGCTCGAGCGAGTCAGGCACTCGGACATCCCAGTCGGCACAAAAGATTTGTTTCCGCTTCCACGCGGCAAAGTTGCCAGTCATGATGACGCATCAGTAGGAGCGGTTTTTTTTCCTTCCCTGGGGCGCAGGATACCTCCTGTGTGGAAAGCGGGAGGCTGCAGATCACTCTCTTCTTGACTGCAACACGGCAATGTATTTCTGGGACGAAACACAACTGTGTTTCAGCACCTCGTGGAACGTCATCCGGCCGGGAATCAAATTTTTATGCGAGGAAACGGACTATTCCGTTGTCCGTGACTGTGTCCTAGCCATTGGCCTGTACTCACTCTGGAAAGCGAGGGTAGATGTAATGAAGAGCGCTCTCCACCCACAGCCCGTATGTTGACACTTCCTTCGGAAAGTGGAATGGACGGTCGGCGCACTGTGCACATCAGGCTCTTACCTGGACCTGAGAAGAACGCTCGCCAGAGGCAGCCATGCACTGAAGCGCTATAAGACAAAAGAAGAAATGCGCAGACAAGGAAACTTGTAAGCCCATAAAAAAATTCGAGCCCTCAACGGGTCAGCGCCTCATTTGTCAAATCCCCCTTCAGTTTTTTCAAGTGAGATTAGCGCCGGCTTATTAGCCCCAGATAATTTCTGTAGCCTTTGTTACTGTAGAGCCTGTGTTGCTAATTTCATTGTTTTTCCTTCTTTTTTTCGTGTTTTTCTTTCTGGATTTGTGTTGTCATTTCACTACCCAAAACATATAACCGACACATCCCCTGTCGTAGCTACTGGTGAATTATGTCTAACCTTCTGCATAATGTGCATATTTAAGTGTAAACACAGTTACCGTTACAAAAAAAAAAAAAAAAAAACTCTCGAGTACTAACTCGTTAGCAGGTAATATGTTTGTAACAGCGGTGCTTGTTCTGAAATAAAGAGAAAAAATAGAGTGGGTAAGACGATAACTCCGTTGACCTACCACACACAGGTTCGAATCCTGCCGCTGCTGGTGATTTCTTGTCTGTATACTCAGTTTTGTGACACGCCAGAATCAACGAATTGCTCAACAGCTTCGCTATTAAAAAAAGCGATGCGAACGGCGTTGGATAACCGCGACGCGAGTGCAAACGTAGACAGCGTGCTCATACAATGATGTGTCCGACGAGCGTGCTCGCGAAACGGCGCGTAAGAGATGAGCAAGAACCGACGATGCACATCGTGGGTCAGAAAATGTCGCAAAGTGCTTTAGGCGCCAAGGTGCCAATTCGGAAGACTTCAAGTGTGCCTAAGCCAGGTTTTAGAGACACTTCCTCGACCGTCATTTCCACTCGAGCTGCAACGTGTACGACAGACTGTGGTTCGACAACGACCTCACAACATTCACGAACACTCACCGCGGAAGCACCGTGCTAACACCCTCCAACGCACACAGCATCACTGGACCATTCCATTCCATTCTATTCTATTCCATTCCATTCCAAGCCATTTCACTTCGCAGAATAGAAGGGCCGGTGATTTTTTTGTGTGTGCGTATGCTTTGAGGATGGCTTTTTGGACGGCCGAAGTGTACACATAAACATATTAGTAGCTGCGATTTCTCGACGCCGAACATCTGTCTGAGGTAATGGCGTACGCAGACTTTCATTTCGGAAAGTAGATGGGGCCATATGCCTTTGTGAGCAGAAAGAGGAGAAGGACAACGCAAAGGGAGAAAAAACTGAAGAACGCGCAAAACTAAGGGAAAAATACCCCTTCCCCGACATTTAGAATTAAACATTTGAAAAACCTCAAGACAACTGTTTGTGTGACATGCGGCTCCCAATTAACGGCCTAAACGTTTTGCGGGTTTCAGTGTAAAAAAAAAAAAGAACACCGGCCTGGAAGTTTTATGTAACCAGCAGGCGTTCGACCAATGAATGTTATCGCACTTAGTACAGTAAAGGCACGATATTATGGAGTCCTAGTTGCAGCCTGAAGCTTCATGAAATATCGAGTTTTGTTGACGGCAGTTAAAATGCACCGGTGCTTATAACACTCCTGATAATTTGGAGTTGCAGGTGAACAAAACTCCCCAACTCCACAAGGAACACCTAATAGTTGCGCAAGTAATTGCGCCTCGCATTATTGTCGCATCGTTCGCGATAGACGTGCTTTATGCTTGTAAGACGATGCACGCCTTCTTCCGCCCTCGCCACGGTGCTCGTACGCCCGTCTCAAGTTGCCGTTTTTCCTTTCAGACTGGCCGGTGCTGCCTTTCTTAGCTTCGGAAGCACAGCCGGGTTCCCGTCAAGAAGAAAAGTGTGCGCCGAGCTCGACTTACCTGCGTGCGTGACAGACAGCGTAGCAATGAGGTCTGCTTTTCTGCTCGACTATGTGCCGTTTGAAGCCAGCGTCTTTACGATGATTACAATTTGACAAGCGACGGCTGCCTGGGTTTGTGTCGCCATTTACCGTGTTTCCGCTCGTGTAACCCGCGCGAATAATTGATAAATGTTAAGAGCAAAGTTGGCGTGCGGGTGATACGAAAGTTTTGCCCCGAAGTGCAGCTTCACCGCAGTGTGTAGTGCTTCGTCCTGCATGCGTCGTCACAGCCGCCATTGCATTCTCTCCCCTGCTCTATCCCGGCAGGCTTGCTGTCGTAGGCGAAAGAAACCGTAGTTTCGCTCTTCAGTGTGGGCCAGGGCGTTATCCTGTCTTTATTGCTAGCGCATAGCCGTTAAAGGTCAGATGCCACCGCGAGGAAGTAAGGGCTTCGAAGAGGAATAAAAGGGGCCACCGGTGCCGTAAGCGAGAGCGGAGGTTCTTACAACCCAGCAGCTAGCTACCAGCAACCAGCTCGGAAGACGTGCATCGCCTATAGCAATGTGGTTGGTATCCGCATTTTTTATAACTTAGACAGGTGGCTGTTGCGCTGTTTACGCGCGGGTAAATAACAAATTCGATGGCCATATTTTATGTATGTCCGTTGTCCGTATGTCCGAGATATAAAGGCGTAGTACTTCTTTTGACAGCAGAGATATTTAGCTATTGCTTGCGCCGTCAGTAACCAGAAGAAATACCAACGAAATTCCGAGCACGGGTATCCATGTGGGGGATTGGCCAGGAATCGGGCGTAAGGAGGAGTAAATGCGCCCGCTACATAAAAATGTAAATTAGAAACTTAAGCATTTGAATGAAGAAAAAGCACATAATCACAAGCGAGAATTCGTAAAAAATTCGGAAGTAGAAGTCGGAACAATAGAATTAGCTTTTTTGAACTGCAAAAGAATAAAAGTTAACACTGAAAGCGCCTAGTCTGTGATACGCATCCACGCTTGCACGTGGGTATGCGCCACGTGAGTGTGTTCGCAAAAAGACAACAACAAAAAAATTAGTGCCCTTCCACTCTGTGAAGAAGGATACACAGCAAAGCTGCGGTGCCGAGACTCAACGTGAGCTTTGACTGTGTCGTAGTCTAAGGGGTGCACGAAGCAAAACACGTTTGTTTGTTATTTGCGATCGAGCATAGTTCCTCGTTAATTAACTGAATGAGGTTGTGACGAACTAGTTTTCTTCCAGTGGATAGACATGGGGCTGTCCGTTTCCCTCCCATAGAATCCCATATGTATTGAAAGCGGACGAGAATTCCACAATATTTACAACTCCCGTGGGAATTATGTAATTTTGAAAACTATATAAAACTTGGCGTTGTGTTATAGTCGTATTAGCGGCTTATTTTCATATAATTTGTTACGGTATAGTTTCAATAAAACAGGTGTTAGAGCCACTTTCTGTAATGGTTTCCCTCCGAAGGTTTCACTGATTTCACAGTTTCACAGGTTTCACAGTTTCACTGGTTTCACAGGTTTCACGTGATTCACTGTCGAACAGAAAGCCATCTTACAAAGATCAAGCTTACAACGATCCCGTTAAAGCCTGCTTCACCTCCTAACACAAATGAATTGCTGGGAAGACATCTTAGGGGGCAGAATTTTGGCGCCCGTCTCTGGGCTCAGTTGCGTCGACGTCGTCGTGCCCGAGCTAAAGATGGGAAGACTGACGAGTGAAAGAAAGCAAAGGAGCGGAATGTCGCGAAATTGGCAGGGGAGGGTGGTTCGCTGTGGCTGCGCGAGACAGCGCTCTCCGAAGTGTGCGGTGGGGGAAGGGAATAAATCTTCGAAGTCAATCTTCGGCAGTATGCTGTGCCCGCACGAGGCGCTCGACGCTTGGCGAAAACGTGAGGGGGGCATTCCCGTGACAATGATGCGCGTTCGCTTAAAGGAGTACTGACACGAAATTTCTCGCTTTCAGTTTTTATGCTGTAAAGAATACCTATTGGCCCAGTAATTACGAAAATCGAACCGAAAGCCGTCAGCCGCCAACACAGAATTAATTATAGCACGTTTATTGCAACCAATTTCAAATTTGGTCGCCGCGCGGGAAAATGGCCGTTCGAAGGCCAGCCTGCAAGCGGGCAGCCTTACGTCACGGTCTCACCCGTGACGTCAGGGACGTTTTTCTTTCCTCCATGCGTTCGCCGCATCGTCTGCTACGATTGCACATGGTTGGTCTGCGACTCGCCCGCGCAGTCGACATGTCGTCTGAATCTTCAGACTCGGATGAGTCACTGCCACCCGATAGACAGAACAACTTTATTTGGCCAGGCGATTGGGCCGGCGATGTCTTTGCCGTCGTCCGTTTTTTAATATCACTGCGGCTCGAACCGGCGCAGACCGTGATAGCAACAGCTTGTCGCCACTCTTCTAATCAATCTGATCACGAAAAAGAAGCTCTACATGCGAGAAACTAGATGTTAGTGTGTTGAAAATTGTGCTAGGAGTTGTTATCAGCGCTGAATTTAAAAGTGGCGTTCAGATATTTGCCGCGATGGTAAGCCTACGCTGACCAGCAGCGGAGGTTCGGCGCTCCGACCCAGCACTGTCGGCACCACGGTGCGGCGAGCGGTCGAAAGATGGCGCCACCTGCGCGCTAGAATCAAAACAGGCCGCGGCAGATGTCTTGGTCACCGATCGCAGAAACGGAAATTATTGCCAAAATAAAGGTTCATATGCGAAAAAGGGGATAATAGTGTGGTGAAAAGTTGTGTAAGGGATGGTCATTCGCAGTTGTACAGATACCAGCGATCAAATAGTCGCCACGATACTAAGCTCCCAACACCCAAGGTGACCCGTGCAACCCCGAGCCCGCTGGCTTGGGCGACAGTTCTTGCGGCCGCCGGCGTGCACGAACTCCACGAAGTCCACATTTAGCGCTGCATGTCGTCGCGTGGAAAATAATGCACCTTGGCGTCGTCGTCGATTTGCTCGGGCAGGCTTCCACGAGCAGTACTTCGCATACCGCGAGCATGCCATAGGACAACTTGGGCGAGCTCGGTGACGCGCACCGCCGCATCGCCGCGGTGCCCGTCGACATCGCGCACCACGCCGTTTTCGGCACCAGTGCCGAACACCATGCGCCGGCAACGAACTGAAGAGCAAAAACGTCGAACACGCAACGTTTACAAGCATTGCTCACACAGCTACGCCCACGTCTCCTGCCCAAACGAATACCACCGACAACAGCAGCGCAGGATATCGTTTCCGGTTCTGAAAACGACTATATGACGTCACCCTGAACCGGCCAGACACGTAGGCCAATGTTTCGTCACGCCGATAGCGATTGCGCTAGTGCTGCCGATTTGTGGAAGCTCGCGGCCTGGACAATCAAAATCGATTTTAGATGTGATTCCGGCCTCGGATCGCTGCAAAAATTTCAGTGAGGCATCTGTACAAACTACTGAAGCCAATTATATCATTTTTAGGTATCAAAATGTGGTGTCAGTACTCCTTTAATGCTATATTTAGACTACCGATGGAACAACCGTATCATGCGCTATGGACGTGAAAAAAACGGCGTTTGAGGCAGTTCGCTTGGCTCAGACGTCAAATGAAGTAATTATTTAAAGATATTACGAGAGTTGCGACAACAGTCTGAACCCGGCCTAAGACGCAGTTCACGGTCCCTCCCTCAGACGTACTTCACGCCGCCGCCGCAGAGGCTCACCGTCGAGATAACCGACGAGTGAGTGCTGCCCCAGCACAATGCAGCCATCAGGAGTGAGTGCTGAACTGCGAGTGACGCAACCGGTCGTGTGCATCTGCAGCGGCTGTTGTGGAACGCGCACATGCGCGCTCAGCCAGTTCTTACTGAGCAATGAGCGACGCAACTGGTGGGACTGCGTCGTCTGCCGCTGCTGCTAAACGAGCTGCCAGAACAGCTGCGCTCAAATATCGCATTAGGGAGTGTCGTAATCGCCAGCCAATTTTTATAGGGAATATAAGCCGTCTCGTATTAAACTTGAAGGCCCTAGAACCTTTTTTAAGAGCGAATGCTCTTTATAAGCGACCCCAAACCATCCACCGCCGGCGGCGGCGGCGGCGGCGTCGGCGGCGTCCGCAGTGCTCCTCTACATTTAAAAAAGAAACAGCATCCGGCGCCAGGTTTCGATCCGAGGACTTTGCGGCCGCAGCGCGACGCGCTACCGACTAAGCCACGGAAGCCACTTTTTTTTTTTTCTTTACTGCATGGAAAACTACCCTTAATACAGCCTACAAAAGTTGTGAGTCATCCAAGAAGATGCATATCACAGCAGCTAAAATTAGCCGTTCGTTAAAACTCTGGCAGGCAGACGCACGCGTCCAACAGATGCAGCCATTCTGGTGGGTCACTTTGCGCCGCATAAATGCTCCGCACCAACGCAGTTTGCTCCCGAAAAATGGACTTCGTTGGGCGAGGGGGTTCCGCATGCCTGTCCGTCATGCGGCACTTCCACAAGCTATACAATCCGATCACAACAAATATATCATAGGGCACTCCAGTAACATCTCTAAAAGGCAAGAACCGAATTGTATAAGGGTTAATGTCTATGTCCTTTTTAAGAGTTCGTTGCAACACATCCCAGAAAAACACCGCATCCCGGCACAAAACAAAACAATGATCAATGGTTTCAGGTTGATTGCATAAACGGCAATTGTCAGACCAATGAATAGACATTCCTTTCTCGCGCAACCATGTTTTCACTGGTAGTGTTGATGTATGCAGCTTAAAGAAAAACGTTTTTGCATTTGGAGGAAGACACATACGTGTGACCCGCTTCAAAACACTGTCCTTATGGTGGCCAATATAAGGCTGGCGATAAACCGGCACTGGGAACAGACTCTCTAATAAAGTGTTCGTCAAAGCCTTCCTGGAAAGGGTAAACAGATATTGCAGGGAAAACCTCGCAGTAAGGAAATTGAAGGTGTCGACCACCTCCTTTAAAAACCCCCATGGCGGCTTCGTACTGACTTCACCAGTGGAGACAAGCAAAAACGGTAAATGAAAACTTATGCGCTGTTGAATAACGTTGAGCAGAAGTGGATGATGCGTCACCTTATAGAAGAAAAACCTAGATACAAGCTGGTGTACAAACAAATGTATCAGCCCAGCACCCCCAGACACTAATGGAAGAAACAAATTATCCCTACGCATAGGTTCCCATTGGGACCCCCACACAAATGTCGCAAAAACTCTATGTAGAGCTTGTACTTTAGAACGCGCACAGTGGAGTACTTGCAGCACATAAACAAGCTTTGCGACAAGGAAGACATTACAAACGTGCGCACGCGCAAACACAGAAAGTTCTCGCCCCATCCATGCCTGAGAGGCTCGCTTGACTTTTTGGAGTGCCAATGACCAATGAGGCCCGGTGTTTCTGATATCAGTGTGAGTAACGCGCCTTATATCTTTAACGCATTCAAACTACGTCGTCAGCGGCGTGCGTTGGCGACTCAGCGGCGTTATAGCGGCTTGATAACTGCGTGGTGTACACGTTATACTACAAACCCGATGGAAGAGATGGAAGAGAAGGCGGCGAGGCGGTGGGCTGCGGGGGCCGAGCGCAAGTGCCGCAAGCGGGCCGACAACCGTGCATTCGCACTTTCACATTCTCCCCCTCGGGGAAATGCGGGGGAATTTTTTTAAAGCAAAGCTTTTTACCTCTACCCCCCAAGGGTTCTTTCGCGACCGTTGGTGTCACCAGAAAACTCCAGCGAACAAATAAAAGAATTTACTTTCACCGCCGGGAATCGAACCTGGAACTAATAGACTAGCAAAGCGAGAGCCCGTTGTCTTACCGATTTAGCTACGAGCCCACGCGACGACTGGGAAGACAGGTGGTGTACTCACCAAGCACATCTACGGGTTTACCCCCTGCGTTCTCGCTAAATGCCACGTGAAAGCGTCGCGCGACCACTCAAACCCGTTTAGCGGCCCTGTGCGCACCTTGCTCATGTGCTAAGAGTTACAATAATTAAAGGAAGCTCACACCAATGCATGGCATCTCACTTCTAGTACGCCAATGTGCTAAAGCCTTTGGCCTCCAGTGTTCACGTAAACAATGACAGCTCCTTGTCGTCCGCCCTCACGCCAAACCAAGGAATGCATTCAAATGCTCCTTGATGGCCAGGCCATCACTCCAAGCCCCACCATCAAGATCCTGGGCCTACATCTCGAGGCTAACACCAAGAGTGACGTGTCCTTGCAGCGCCTCAAAAACCGCATTAATCAAATCATACACATGATCAGGCGAGTTGCCACCAAGGAGCGAGGCCTAATGGAATCCGGTACCTTTCGATTAATTGAAGCTTTTGTCCTCTCGAGGGTTACTTACGTCAACCCCCTGTCTTCTTCTCGACAAGGAAGACATAGAAATGCTTTATATAATGATTGGAAAGGCCGTCGAGCAGGCCATTGGTCTTCTCATGAGTGCGTCCACACAAAGGCTGCTTAACACGGGGCTCTACAACACGGTGGAAGAGCTGATAGAAGGCCATCATTCTAAACAGAAGGTAACCGCATGCTTCACCAGATTGGCTGGGCAGTCCAGAATGACACTCCGCTTGACGTACTCCCAGACTCTTGGCGACTAAAACTAAAGATGCTCTCTTTGCTTAGGAATATGAACCCCTCACATGACGAGAATCACCGAAAAGCACGGGCTCAAGCGCTAAACACCACCTTCGGTGGGGATCATGCAGCTATCTACACAGGCGCCTCCAAACATCGAGGGCAGCAATATGCCATCATCGTCGCTACCTCCAGAACCAACCTCCTTGCGTGTACCTCGCTTAGGACCCAAGAAATGACGGCAGCAGAAGAGGGAGCCATCACCTTGGCTCTCACTCAACCAGGGGTTCGGAGGGTAGTCACCGATTCCCAGCAAGCCTACTGGAATTACCAGTCGGGTTGGGTGTCCTGAGCTGCACTGCGCGTGCTAAAAAACCACTCCCCAAACGGTTCCATTCAGCTCATCTGGACACCCCCTCACGCTTCAATGGAGGGCAACAAATACGCCCACCCAACAAGCCTGCGCTTTTACCTCCCGTGCTATGGAGCTGCACGAGGACAGTCAGTCACGTTCAGGGAGATAACCCAGCATTATCGCCTTCTGAGACAGACCGTACCTTCGCCTTACCCTGACCTTTCCAGAGAACAACAAACTACCCTACGGCTCATACAATCCGGGCTCCTTCCCGCAGCCTACGCGTCTTCACTTAATGTATCCGAATCACTACGACGCTGAATGTAAATTTTGCTAAGAAGTAGGAACACTCCGCTCCGTAATCGGGGTGTGCGATTTTAGCCCTGAGCACCCTCCGCTCTTTCCATCAACTACCCAACCAGAGCAATGAGAAAAGCTGCTGTCCAGGCCCTCTCTACCTACCCAGCTCCAGCGGGTAGACAGAACACAGGCCGCGCGGACTGCATATGGGTCCCACAGAAGAAGGAATCACTCCCCAGGGCTGCACTCTGGGCCGTTCAGAAATCTGAACAGAAGTATTTCTTCCTCCTCCTCCTCCTCCTTCTCTGCCGCAAATCTCGTCACCTCCGCCCGCGGCGCAGAGACGGAGAAGACAGATCATCTAACACCGGGTCGGAGCTTACTTTAATTTTATAAAAAAAAGTTTCCACTCTTGTGATACACCAATACAACTCAACCAAACACCGTTCATTCTTCATGCATTGATTTAACCTTAACAAGAATATCTCTTTGAAGTAAAAAAATGATGTGGTTAAGTGCATTTCACTTCTCTCTGGTTTTGCTATTTGTAGAGCGATGTGAGTGAATTTATGTGACGTCGCATGGGTAATCGGTATGGGTGCCGTTTACAGCTTTGCTTTCCAACCACATTCACGGGGTGGATTGGCGCGATTTTTTTTTTCATTTCGTTTTTCACTTCAGGATTGTCCAAACTTCGTATCTTAGTGTGTCGCTGCATTGAGTTCCCCTGCACTTTTGTGTCACACTTATTTGCGTCTTAGACCGCTGATGGGCACCATAATAAGTGCACATCAGTGGTGCTTACCGTGCCTTGTTCCTTTGTGCCATTTATGTTTGGAAGTCTCCCCTTACCGAATGCCTCAGTACACGTAAAAGGTAATTTTGAATAAAATAATAAATAAGCACCATATTCTGTGAAGAGCGGGGTTGCCGACAAGTATACATAACTAGGAGTTCTATACGCACTTTAAAATCCGACATACGCGGTTGATTTTGATTTTCTTCTCTATAAGGGAGGGTGTCATAGTTACAAATTTAACCTGCAGATGGCGCTCAGCAAGGAAACGTCCTCATTCCTTAACTAAAACGATGGTCAGCATTGCAATTATGTTGAAAAAAAAACGCTCCGAAAATAATCTAGTGAGCAGTTTCTGCTGCATTGCAATTTAATATAAGGTTGAGCTGGCATTTTAGAGTATACGTGTATAGGAAAGGCCTTGTCTTTTCCGAAAACCAACGTGTATGTGACAGGCCAGAAGCATGGGTGAAGTCGTCCTGGTTGATGTCCCCTTCACATGAACAATAGTAGCCTTCAAAAGAACAATAAAGTGTAGAAGCACCTTTGCCTACATCGGCAATTACAGTTTCGTGAGAACAAATATACCATTCCCAGCTGCAGGAGTTGATTATCGTTGCGGAAAATGCCAGAAGAGTAAAAACACGTCACGTGGTGTCACGTGGATATCGCAAGCATAGCGCAATCCATATGTGCGGGCATGCGCCGTCATGTATTGGTGTTCACCGCCACGTTAGATAACCAAACACGAGGGAGACAAAGCGACCCGCTCTCCTTCTCGAGGTTTTTGATCTATGAACTGGATATTAAGCTCCCAACAAGTGTTCATGTAGCCTCGTCTGTTCCTCGGCTAATAAATACCGATTTTTCACATCGAAGCTGTATTTGTCTAATCCCCACAGTTCTCATTCCGGTGAAGCCGCTTTACTCGGCACCGCTTCTCCGCCCCTCCTGGCTGCCACCGTCGCCTTCTGGAGAAGTTTTATACCTCTCGCCACCACCGACGCCTATTTTACAACTTGCGCAATAGGCTGACAATGGCGCTAGCGCCGTTATCAGCTGTTGCACTTTTAACTCGCTTTCGGGACGACGCGTGTCGTTCGCTCAGAGGAAGAAGAGCGGGAACTGAAGGAGCGCGCACAAAAGCGCGAATGGACTCGAAAACAACGGAAAGCCCCTGTCGGAGAACCTGCAGCCGCCGTCGTTGCCGCCTCAAGTTCCACCTCGTCGAGTAGCTGCGAAACCCCCGGATGAAGAGCAACTTGTCCGCTTGTAACGCCGATGTGAACCAATAACGTCAATATACAAATTCGCTATGCCCCACCATAGCACAACCCACCATACCTCAGCCTATTTTACGTTTACTTCTTCAAGGTCTCCTGGAGTGGCTGTGTTCCCGTCCAGCGACGTTTTGGCTGGTGCCTTACGTACGCGCAGATCACCGGTTGCCCCTTTAGGCATGCATTTGTGTGTGTGTGGTGGTGGGGGGGGGGGGGGGGGGGGCGGCGTGCAAGCGCAGGCGGACTTCACGCGCTCACCATTGCTACACTAGTTCTGCTGGGAGGAGACTTCAACGTGGATGTCTCACTGCCTGATGCGACCTGACTGCTGTCCTCCGTGGCTGAGCGGTTTGAGTTGGTGCGGCACACAGACAGTAGGATGCCTACGTTGCGGTAGGAAACAGACAACACTATATTTGTTGGTGTGGGTCGCATAAGCCTGCTTCTGCAATTTCAATTACTGTGACGTAACAATCTATACGTTCCCACGCACGTGTGTGTACACGTACAGTCTTTTTCAAAATTGTCTAGACGAAACCTGAGCCTTCCTGACCACAAAGAATTCAAAGATTAAGCTTATCTTTAACGGCGAGAAAAATATTTTATGACACTAAGAAAAAATGGTGTTTTCTCTACCTTTCCGGCATAAAACGTTTCAGCCTTGCTCGAGGCGTAAGTTCGTACATTGAATTTTTTACGACTTGCGCACTTTTGTCACAGTCTAAAAATTTTGACAAAGGGTGTTCGTGTATGTGTGTGCCCGTGTTCGCAAGTGCGCGTGTGTAACGGCGGCGTTTCCTGATGCAGAAGAGGTTCGTATTTTAAAAAAAATCAAACTTGGGGAAAAGTTATTGTAGCGGGGCGCCCAAGGAAAAAAGGTCCGGATACATTTCAGATAAAACAATTGTAAAAAAAAAAACAGCCCAAATGTAGGACGGAGATGGAAAAGCCGAGAATGAAACGTCTCGGAAAACAAGGCAGAGAGAAATAAAGGTAGGTAACAAAACGAGCAGCAGCAGCTAGAGTTTAGACGACAGTGGGACTCCATCAAGCCTCGGAAACAAGCACAGTTCTTTTGAACGCAGTGATGAATGTTGACACAAACCACACCACAGAAGAATCTGTCGCAAGCGGCACAAAGGCGACAGTGCTACATCGAATGAAAACACATGACCCAAACATAAAGATAGCACCACATTTTCTGGAAAGAAGGATTTGAACAGAATTTAATACCTGGCCGGCATTCTGAAAACGGGGAATTCGAAGAAGCAAACTTTATATTTTGAGATGCTAGTGCTACTTGAGATATAGCGCATACTTCAGTTGCTACGGCTTAGTTGTCTACGAAGCAGGGGATGCAGGGAAGGATCTGAATCAAGGCAGCGGGAAATAACTTGGAAGAAAAAGCTTTCAACAAGGCCCCAATATGTAGACTGCAGAACATCAGTGAGGGCAACGATTCTGAATTCAACTGAAGTGACTTCTTAGGAAAAGTCCAAGAGTGAATAGGTGGAAACAGCTAAAAATGGAGACAGCGAGACTTACATAACGGTCTCGAAGGAGATACTGGGTTCCCAAACGACGGCGTCTGACTAAGTTTCCTGCACTGAATAAGGCTCTCAGGTTGGAAGTAGAAGAAAAATTAGTGAGAACCTCCCGTCGTATTTCTCGAGTTGTGGCAACTCTCTGTGCCTCCAAGCGTCTTGTCGGCCGCGTGTGTCAGCAGCTTTACTTTTTCTAAGCAGCCATTAAGAAACACATCTGTTGACATTTGAACGCACAAATTTGGCACTTCCATCATGCCAAGTGAAGTGTCGTTACTTGCGCAGCGAGCTCTGCCAACTGAACTCTCTCAAAGCATGCTGCGATACAAATTTTTAATACCACGGGAACATCGGCCTTTTTCTTAGGACCAATTATGCAGCGATAAGAATCATGCACAGCGTGCACGTATTCCACCTACGCCGCCTGTATAACATTGCCTATCATGTGAGTCGCTTTCCGATGGGAGCAGGAGGGACGCCTGAGGAATGTCCACCGGCGCGCGCCACACCACTGATAAGCGAAGAAATTAGGCGTCCTAGGAGCCCTAAACATGGAGGTGCCAGACTGCCGCCTTGGGGAGGCTGTACTACAGACCCGGAATGTTGCTTCGTATAGTTTTCGTTAAAGGAGCCATGAAGAGAAAATGCAAGTTGGTTTTATTCGAAAGATTTCGTATTTTATAGTGCCCCCAGCGCTTGTCCGGATACAAACGGTGCTTTATTCACTGAGAATTTAACAATTTAGGTTAAAATTTTGATTTTCCCGCTCAATCGTGTGTTTTCGTGGTCCCAAGTGACATCACGGGAACCGACCGCTCTGCAGCCTAGAATACCTTCATTCACGCATCCGCCGTACAGGGTAGAGACACGTAACGCTGGCGCCGCCATGTTCGGTTGCTCGCTCGCCGCCGAAGCAAGTCATTGTGTCAAAACCGCGCTAAAATTATCGCCGCAACGCGGTTTACTGAAGAAGTTTGAATCATATTGTCTGTTTCGCGTTGCTAGGTCTCGTGGGAAACGAAAAGAATAACGCGTTGAGCCCGTTGGCCCAATTGCGGTGGCACGGGACCGTTCAAAGGTTGTCTCCACCCTGTAGCGGTGTTGGTTTGTTCCCGCGTTTCTTTAGGTTCCGTAATCTAGATGGCGCCACCATACCGTGGCAAGCGTTTGGTTTGTTTTTGCCCGCATTTAAACCTGGCTTGTTTTTGTTCTGGGAGAAAATATTCGTTCCCTGAAACAGTGCTCGCTCGACAAATGGGGTCACGTAAGACACCGTTGCTTGCGTCAATCGGCCAGTGTCGTCTGAGACAACCCCGAGCCCCGTAGTGCTCTGCAGCTAAACTAAAGCATGCTGTGCGCAGTACGAACAGCAGAACGCATCAGTACTTCTATGTTTACATGTGCTTTCGTAACTTCCACTGCTTGTCCCATCATTCCTATTGCTTTGTAAAGAATGTGCCCTAAATTTAAGCGCAAATCGCTCGTTCGTCTAGTTTGTAAGCTCTACCTAATTTGCGTCTGCTTCTGCCAGCCTCCGCCAATCGCAGAGCTTAGCCCATGTGGCATCACAGGTTCTGTTGCGGGAAATGAGCTGGTGGGTCGCATGACCATTCCCGTTTTTCCTAATTATGTAGCTTATTTGAGCGAAGTTTACGTTAAAAGTGGTGTCAGTATGATTCTAACGAGACAATCTTTTGAATGATCCAAACTTGTGTTTTCTCTTCATGGCTCCTTTAAGCGGCGCTGCCCTGCCAACTGTACTCCAGCCGGGATAAGGCGGAAAGGCTAGCGAGCAGGGAAAGGCAGGAAAGGGCAACGGGAAAGTGGTTTTCTTGTCACTGTCAGCTGACGCGATAGGCGATGTTATACAGGCGGCGTTGGTTCAACTAACGTTATGGGTTCGCCCTTGCGCGGCTGCTACGTGTTTGTTTTGTGCAGTAGTGATACATATTGATCTCCCTTACGTGCTCATTGTTCTGAAATTATTGCGAATGACACATGAGATTTTATCGCTAGCAGCGAACCACAGGCATGCGCCAAAGCAGTCGCTGCGCGTAGGAAAGAGCCGACTGACTTGCTTGTGAAGGCGGCACCGAGCTGTATCGCATTTATGTTTAGGGGGGAATGAAGTACAGTCATAGACCAATGAAACGTGAACACGAAGATATTAAACTAGAACACACAAATTTGAAAAATGCTGCTTGTTGAGGTCCAATAATGACGCGCTATTGGTATATTGGGAACGCAACGTTTATCAACTTTGTTTTCGTAACTAAACTGGGCGCCATTTTGATTTGAATGGAAAGAAACCGCACTATTTTTGTGTTCTGGTTCATATTTCTGTGTTCGTGTTTCATTTGTCCATAACTGTACATGAGCGAATAGCTTAGTTTGGTGTCCGTTAAATCGGTTGTATGATTTAAACGGCTACTATGTTCTCCACTTATTAACGACGTACGACAACCACGTGAAGAAAGGTAGTTTTGTGTTACATCCGTATTTTAAGAAACGCTAGAGACTGAGCCGTGAGACCTGTCGTAATGGATTGCTGCAGATCCGTTCAACCTGCACCCGAATCTCCGGCAACATTTACCGTATTTACTCGCATAATGATCGCGCACGTGTAATGATCGCACCCCTAAAGTTTGTCATCAAAATTCGATTTTTTTTAAAACTTCCCGCGCTATGAATGAACCCTGCACTTGCCGCAGCAGTATGTCGTATGCGTGCCATGTCTACCTGATGATGATCGTGCTTACCTCTGTTTCAATTTGAAAGCGAACATGGCGACGCTACTGACGCAGACTTGCCGATATTACCGATATCGGCAAGCATGCGTTCAATATTGATGACGAAGATAACTCTCACTAAATTACTCAAAGACAAAGAAAAAATTGCGCTCAGCTTGTTGCGTCGGCCTCCATGTCTGTTTTGATGTCCCGCACTGTGACAGCGGCACCCACTTATCGGTAGCCCTGTTGTCAGCTCGCATCAAACTCGTTCGGGGACGTTCCGTAATTCATGAAAACACTACCTTTTGCGTCACTTCGCGAAGCGTCTGGCGGTGGTGTGCGGAGCTTTTATTATGTTTTTATTTGTTAGTTTTATTATGTTTATTAGACCTATCATACAAACTCTGACGCTCAGCTTGTGCTGAAAAGTTTTTCGCAAAAAATGTACCCTGCGTAAGGAACGCACCCATAAATTTGCATCAATTTTTTAAAAAAAAGTGCGATCGTTACGCGAGTAAATATGGTATATATTTATTTTTTATATGGTAGAACCTCCCTGATACGTTTAAAAAAAATGGAGCAGATAATTTACTATCCGGAAAAACGTCCTAGGCGGGAAGAAACGCACTATGGGGTGATTTTAGTGTTTGCAATTGAGACCGTAGTAACCAGGAAATCGTATGAACCCGGAACGTATCAACGAGGTTCTACTGTATTGAAAACATTTCAAATCGTACTCGCGCTTGTGTGCTCCGCGGTGAAGTCACCGACGTATAATAAGGCAATTGTAATGTGATTCCAGAGTACGAGGTGTTGCCTCAGAAGCAGGTGAAAAAAAAAAAAACATTCGCACCGCACTTGTACTTTCTTAAGCGATAATTTTAACACGCTGTTATTTAGAAATGGTACCAATGTGGCGTTCTCCATCGGAGAAACTAAAACACGCACCAGCTTGGGGCGTGGAAAAAGAAAAAAAAAAAGAAAAGGAGAACACTATAAAAGCGATGACCTCTTTATTTTTCTCCCGCTCAAAACTGTTAATTTTATGGAGTTTATACTCTCACTGAGTCGTCATTCATTTACTGATTTTTGCAGTCCATTTTACTGCGAAAGCAGTACCTCAATACGAAGGTCTAAAATTTTGTGCCGCGTTTCGGAAGCGAGAAATTGGGCGCAGAATGGCCAGCCGAGAAAGAAAAAAGTTGAAGTAAAGTGAAAGAAAAGAAAATTGGGTAAATGTGGGTATGGATGATGAGAATCAAACCTAGGGGCGTCATGAGTGCGAGACTTAAGTGCACACCCAACGCCACGACGGATCTTCTTTCATTTATTGCAAGCAGACGCCACTTAATAGCCCAGCAAGAGGGGTGCCAACTCTAGTCGTATATCAAACGCATCCAAGAACAAAGCCAACGCAGTGCGTCAAAATCGAAGCCGCGGCAAAACTCAAAATCTTGCACGAAATCATTGACAAGCAGGCCTACCAATGATGGAACCACTGGAACCATTCAGATGTCTTGATTTAATATTCGTATACATTGTGCACTTTCGCAATCTCTTCTTGAAGCAGGGTTTTTGTTTCTGTCAGGTGCGCTGTCTCAGTGTGACCGTATATCATCCGAGTTTTCCAGATGACTTGTAGGCCAATCAGAAAGAAGTGGTGTTTGGATGGTAGTAGGGTCAGGACTTTTTTAAATGCGAATGCATGTCTTAGTCGAGCCATGTCAGGCGCCGTGCGGCGTCCACGGGCCCGCAGGTATTATCTATCCGCTCTCACCCCCTCTCCCATAGCAACAGCTGCGAGCGCGCGCGCTCCTCCTCTCCCCTAGCAACCGGAGCAGGTGGTGCGGGCGGATCAGTGGCAAGTGAGTGGAGAGGAGGAGCGCGCTCGGGCGTGTGAGGGCGCTCGCATCGAGGGAGCTCGCCGGAGCTCCCGCGTGTGTGGGAGAGTGTAGGCGAGGGTAGGCGCGGTGCTTCGGTGCTTCTCCTCTCAACGCTCGCCCCACTCTCCCACGCCCGCATGCTTCTCAAAGACCCTTTGAGTGTGCACTTTACCGACCACAAGGCAGTGATCGGGGCGGTCAAGTACAACGACAACACAAACAGGTGTTAAATAAATGGTTACGCTACAAATCACCGTCTCCTCATTAATTATAAATTCCGCGCACTCTCGCGCAAAAGAAATGCATTCGCATTTCCTCACGATTCCCTTCGAGGAGGTGGGGGGAATTTTTATTGTGAGCTGCAGCTTTTTGCCTCCCCCCCCCCCAAAAAAATCAGATCAAAAACACACACCCAGGAAACCAATAAAACAATGCTCTATGTTGATAGACTTTCGCATAGCCTACAGTTGGTGTCCCGAGGTACAGAGAAGCCGTTTTTCTTTTTTCTTGTTTTTTATGGCAGCGTTGAAGCATCCCCTACACCATAAAGAGTGCCCAGGTGTCCTGGTAACTTTTATTTATAGCAGAATGTCCAAATCCCTTACAATCTTACGTGAACTAGAAAATTAGCACTCCACACACGGGATTACCTCTCTCATACAACTCCTTCGCGCAAGTACTGTCTCTTTCATGACCTCAGGCTCATTGAGTCAACCTCACCTTGATCGAAACACTTTAAGATTCCTCAGCTTATAAACTGCTCTAATGGCTGATGGAGCTCAGTAACTCTTTCGGAGTACTAAACGTATAAACACGGATCAAAACGGTGAAACTCCAGACCCTCTAAGCCCCGGATGTTCTCGCTAACGATGTCTAAACCCGGCTCCCTAATAAAAACATACGAAAGTGTATTCCTTTTTTTTTCCTCTCTCAAATATCCAGCAATACTGGAACCCCTCCATTGATGCTCCCCCCAAGGAAAAACGTTGCATGCGAAGGAGACTACGTTTCGCATTTCAAACCGAAATAGAAATGGACAAAGCTTTCATCAACCCTCCGCTACTTCCGGGTCCCCTGCTAAAATACACGCAGGAGCGAAAGAAACTTCTAACGCCAGAGGCCGACTTATCATCGCCGAGGACGTTTCATATAGTGAATGAAGCGGTTTTCGTTTGCCCTACGCCTCTCTCAGCGCTCTTTTGTTCGCAGACAGCCAGCCGTGTCGTAAAACTTTCCTTTTTGTGCTGATTTTCCTCTTTTCTGCCGCCGGAGCCAAGTAGGCGGATGATGCGGGCGCCTCGAGAGAAAAGGTGATCGGTCTTGGCGACTATTGATTTATGCCCTCAGCTGCCGCGCGTGCCCTCCCTGCTCTTTCCATATCCCTGACTCCTTCAACTCCTTCCTGCCAACCTCATACGGGATGAGGAAAAAAAAAAATGGGGGAGGCAAGAGGAAAGGTTAGGACAGATGGCCAGCTGGCGCTCGTGCCGCTTGTCGTACTTTTGTATCTTATTGTAGCGCTACCCTATATCCTAAACGAATTACGTGCTTGAGTAGCCCGGCAAGAATAGTTTGCTTCCAAATAAAGACGTGTCGAAGCGGCCGCGAAATGCCAATATGCAGCGGCTGGTGGGGACAATGCGGTTATCCACTGCCTACGGGGGCCGTGCAAATGAGCGCGACTGAGCGGTCGTGGTTGAGGAAATGAGCATACCGAGTGTTTGGGACGAAGCACTGAAATTGTTCGGGTGGTGTAGGAGACGGATGGTTGCGCGGTAAAGAAGGTGTTTGCAAGATGTAAGAATGAGTAGTATGTGAAACATTTGAGAGTGGGGCTGGAAAACGTGAATATCGGAACGCATTTTAAGTTATTAAAGCAAGAGAATGGCACACTTAATTGATTACAATGACATGTGGATGCCGCCCATGAAATTGTCGCAGACAAGCGCCGTCATTTTGGTAACATGTAAAATTTTTAGCGTTTGGGTTGTAATCTCGTTTTCGCGTCACTCGCTGCCTTTTGGAGCAGATAAAAAAATTTTAGAGACTAAGGTTTCTGGTGTACCCAGGGTTTAACTATGGAGGGGTGCTGGGGAGAATGGACCTGCAAGGAAAAAAAAGCGAGAGAAAAGCAAACAAAGTAACAAAGCGCATAAAAGTAAACAAACCACCCCTTAAACCAAGGGAAGCATTTGGGACCTCTCTTCAGATTTGTTTTCTTTATCTCTTGTTTTACACCGAGTGTGTTAGTGTCACTTTTGCTGTCATCTTTGGTGTTCTCGTCGTAGACAAAAAATTCAAGCAAGTAAACCAATCTCGCATGGAACAATGCCACTAGTACAAGGAAAAACAAACAGTTTGTTTCTGTAAGGGACAATCACGAAACAGGTGCAAACGCCTCAAGCACATTCCGACCCCCCTTGTATAGCAGATTAGCGTAAGTGCTAAACCGTTGCGCCATTACGACACTAATATAGCGGGATTCCAGGTGGGTCGAGACGGATGAAGAAGTGACGTCACCAGACACATACGTCACGCAGGGGAAACAAAAAGATCAACAGCACGACAACGCAAGATCGTGTTGGCAAATCTGGGTCGCAAAATCACACTGCAGGTAGGAACTACTGACGTCTAAATTGATCTTCTATGGGGCATTTCAGTGGATTTTCTGCCCGCGTCTTGTGCTCTATCGAAGTTTAATCCCACGCCATGTTCTGAGCCAACGTGTGTTATTCCCATTAGGGGATTTCGAAATGCCTGCATCATGATAATAATACATTGAAGTGCCTGTCCTCTTCATAAGTGCAACCTTGTCCAGATGGTAGCGATGTCAGCAGAAAGGCATGTGGCACTCTCAGCGGCATACTGCCGCATTCACTGCCGCAGCTGCAGCCGCCTAGTCTCCTCTCAGCGATGAGGGAGAGTGCGGTGACCACAATACCGAAAGAAACAATGTTGATAGAGACCGCAACATTACTCGAAGAAGTTTCACCTCCGATAACTCTATAATACTTTGGCATTAATCAGTCGTAAGTGTCTGCCGAATTTCTTTTTTGCCGGCTAAACGTCGCGCACCCGGAGACATGAAACAGGAAACGTTTTTCACAAAAGCGAAGCTTACAGCCTCTTGCGTATCGTTGTTTGAGTTATAGAAATTGATAAAAAAGACGCGCTCGCATAAATATTGTAACCGTCATGGCAGCGATTTGGTAAGGACGCGATGGAAGATAAAACCAAGAGCAACAGAGCCGTATTTCGAGAAATACGAACATCTAGGAAGAACAACAACCACAACGAAAACAATAACATCAACAGACAGCTGATGGAATTTTGTTTAAGTGTTCGCGCAGTTACTATGCATAAAAATGCACAAATAAAAACAAATCTGCACTAAAAGGAAGACAGAAGCGAAAACAGCAAATGAGAAGCTTCGAGGAAGCCGCGCACGCGCTGGAATGTGCAGTGGGAGACGGAGAAGGGCACGCCGAATAGGAAGCAAGGACGGGTGACGCGGGAGAGACCAAAGGGAAAAGAAAGATGGAAAATCTGATCGCCAACAAATTGAGAGAGCGCGAGACATGTGATTAAATGAAAGAGAGCCGAGGCGTGTTGATCAACTTCCTTCTCAATCCCGAGGCTGAGATACTGAGAACGCGCCCAGACACCGCCCGCTGTGCAGCCAAGAGTTCCCGCGCGCTGTCAGAACAAATAGCTCCGAGCAACCGACGCAGCCAGTTATATTACATCCTGTTGCACACGCCTCTTGCTAACCTCGCAGCCAGTGCAACGCGAGAGGGTGATCGCGAAATGCAACGAAATAAAAAAAGACAAAATCGGAAAATAACAAGGTGGCAGGTGGGGAAACGATGCTCGCGGACATTGAACGCGAGAGATTTTTTTTTTCTGCTCAGGATTAGTGGAAAAAGACAGAATGTTGCCGCTTGTTTGTTGGTACGCTCTGAAAGCTCGACGATGTTTTCTCCAAGTCAGTCCCGTTCCCCCCAGGTCGTTCCCAGCCCGCGTGTGGCACCGTATACAACAATGCGGACTTCGTCCGTTGTGGCCGCTTGTATCGGGTGTTTCACTTTCTTAAACTTTCCTTCGTTAACCCTTTTCACCCTTTCCTTCCTCTGCGTCGACTGCGGTCGCCCTCACTATGGCGAAGCAAGCAGTTACTGTCACTGGAAAAGGATGGGAAAGCTGATGCCTTTTTCTGAAGGACCACCGGCGCGACTAGAAGTTGCTCCGTTGTTCGTTTTAAGTGCACCTTTTTCGCTGCCACCAAACCTGCATTTAGCAGTGTTACAGGATCACGTTAATGTGGTCAATAATTTAACATAGATAACGGCAAAGTATAAAGAAATTCTTCGGGGCACTTAAGCCTGCCTACGGTGCGTTGAATGGAAGGAATTAGGCCTTCGTATTGTGATATTTATCCGCTGCACCGCGCGTCTGTTATGCTGGTTCCATAGTACAGATGCGTAGCTTATCAATACGAAGTTCCGAATCGTCTTTGGCCTTGCAACCAGTTGAGACGATAAAAGGAAAGCGCAGAAAGAGACGCACGCGCAACGTTGCAGCGTGCGGGGTCACCTGACGTCCCCATTGCGTATGTGACGGACCGACGTTGGGCTTAAGGTTACGCTTTGGCGTCTAACGTCTTCAACCAATACTGGAAGCTTCACCTGCAATGAGTCTGACGTTGCTTAAGAAGTAGTTATGTTCAAAGTTAAAGGGACCCTGCAGCATTTTTCTCAACTTTTTTTTGAAATCTTTAATGCTTGCAGAACGTAGTCACCCAACACACCCAGTACTTAGGTTAGGGGGTCGCAAAGTACCTTAGCCAAAACATTACTGCTCGATGCTCATCAGATAACTTGGAAACTCGCTCAAATATTTTTCTCTCTTTCCCGGTCTTGACGTTCTTCGACGGCCAGAATAACATCACTGAGGCCATGTAGCGACTGTTGGCTGGTTTTCCTTCAGTTGCAACAATGACCGCTTTTCGATAACAACTTAAAAATAAAGCGACAAAAAGGAAGCAGAAACGAAAAACGCTTATCGAGAGTGTTGCAGGGCCCTTTTAAGTTAACCGGTACGTTAAGGCTGACCCTAGGCCCACCAGCATGTTACATGCGCATTCAATGGGATGGTCCAGTGACAGTGAGAGCTGTCCGCGGCAGCTAGAGCCAGATTAACCAATTCCAGTTGGCTGTGACGTCAACATAACCACCCACACAAACACATTCGCATATTCGCCACACGTAAATACGCCTATTTCTTAATTTCTTTGTCTTATTGGTTTCCAGAACGCAGACGATTCGGATACTCAGAAGCTAAGAATACGCGCTATGGTAGCTTGATGGAACCAACACAGCACACATGAGGTGAAGCAGTAAGGTATCGCCAGGGAAGCCATAGGCCTTTCGCATGCAGAGCACGTAAGCAGACGTAAGCGCCTGTGGAATGTTTTTATTGCGTAAACGATAGATATCGCAAGGGGGCTTTGCCAATAAACCCCCTTGCGATATCTACACCCACCGAGGCCCTCGTATGGCTTCCCGAGGTGTCCCGTTACAGCGTGTAGGCGTTGTAAAATGTCCATGACCGAGTAGGCTGGAAAAGAAGAACGAATGGGAATGACGGCGAAGGAATGCTCATACTGGCGGACAACAAAGAAGCGAAGTTAAGCCAGTGCCGCTGCTAAGGCGAGCGAACGACACCCCCCGGGTGGTTAGGACGCAAATCACGGATGGCATGGCGTGCCAAGCGTGTGCGACAAACGCCTTCTTGTGGACTTACTTCGAAAGCCGGGGAAAGTTGAGCCGCGCCTCAAGTTTGCGAGGGAGGGGGATCACATGCTCACGCATTCTTAGCGATCCTTCAATGAGTCCTCTATTAATTTCCCCCCATCTTAGAACACTTTTGTTCAGATTAAAAAAAAAAAAAACTCAAAAGCTGTGTTCTCCATAGCGTTGGCTTGTAGTAGTAGTTGTCTTTCCGGCTGCCGTTAGCAGTGGATGCGGAAGGGACGGCTTCGCACGGACCACGATAACGGCCCTTAGCGGCTGCGGTTAATTAGTTTCCACGACGCCCAAGGACCGCCGAGTTGCGCTGCCAGCATTGCACGCCAGCTGGAAAAGCGATGGATGGCGGGGTTGTTCTGCATTGCGACCCCGCTTGCCCACGGCATTAAGTTGACAACTTGCAATCTGGCGTTGAAACACGAATGATTGATTAGGGAAGTTAGTGGCATACGGGCTTACGAGATGTCCTTCGTTTGGCTCATTGATCTCCTCACGAATCACGAGAAAAGAATTAGCAGTGGCTTAGCTCCGCTATGCCAGGATATACGTAGCGTGCGCTAAGGTTCAGCTGGCTATTGTTAGGTTTCCTGGTTGTCTAGGATTAGCTTGATTATCATGCTTACTGCAGCTAAAACGATTTCCAATCCAATCCAATCCAATCCAATCCACTCCAATCCAGTCGAATCCAGTCCAATCCAGTCTAGTCACTGCTCCTCGCGCATGAGCAGCACGGCTCTCCAGGAGCCACGCGAAACGGCTATCAAGCGGCTCCGGCGCAGCGTCAGACTTGGATACTGCGCAGCGCAGACGCACAGCTAGGCACGTGCCGGCGACAGTGCGTCTGCCGCGGCTATGACGTCACTCCTCTGGAATGCGCAGACCGGCGAACGTGCAGACCCAATTCTCTTCACATGCGTACTCCAATTGGATTGGATTTCCAATCGAATCCAATACGTTCTAATTTAATCCAATCCAATCCAATCCAATCCAAATCCAATCCAAGTCCGACCCAACCCAATCCAATCCAATGCCCCTCGCACTTGCGAAGCACGGCCCTTCAAGGACCACGCGAAACTGCTCAACCTCGGCCAGTGTAGCTTACGCTACAAAAGTTAGCAAGCTGCCCTCTGAGCCTTAAAAGACAGACCTAGCTGCGTCGTCGTGGACCCCGCATAAGGCACTAGCTACGCACGAGGCTGCACTGGGTCGCCTTCAACGCGACCAAGGAAATGGTACGGAAGATATTCAGCGAAAATGGCGACGTGAAGGAGGTGATAGTTCACTGAGGGCGCGTGCAGGACTTTGAAATCTCGGTGTCGACAACTGGGATTGGGTGTTTAGTATCGCGTGTGTGCGTCACGCCATTTTGGCTTCCGCACGAACTACGGTTAGCTCCCGCCACCCCAACCTACAATTGGCCGCATTGCCACCAACGAGGTGCTCATTTTCGGTCGCTCTCTGAGTGGTCACACGACCCATTCCTCACCCCCACCCCCTTCCCATGTTCCACCCTCCTCCACTGGGAACAGGTCTTGAAAAGCTCACATTAGCGGTTGAGGAAACTCTAACCGCGCGGACCCTTGCTGTCGCCGAAGCCAAATGGGTCTCCGCCATACCTCCCCCCAAATTCCAGTTGCGAGAAATCTCTCTCTCTCTCTCTCTCTCTCTCTCTCTCTCTCTCTCTCTCTCTCTCTCTCTCTCTCTCTCTCTCGATAGCGCTTCATTCACTCGATAGCCCCGAATTCTGTAGCCTCTTTGACGGTCTCGAGAATTCCCTTTTCCCTCCAGCGATATGAGAATGAAACAAACTAAGCCCATTAATCACGAGCGCTGCTTCAATGAACAGATTTACAGAACTTGTGGAAAAACAAATTGTGCTTATTTAATATTATTTAGCATTACGTAGAATGTGGCGCTACACGTATGGTAAGCTATGGTTATTTTCCGTTTCTATGTGTTAAACTGAGTTTTGTACAGCACGATTCCTTTTATACTTCTATGAGTTGCTTAAAGTCAAATTGTAAACCTTTTCAGTGCTGTGTGCGACTTCGTTTTAGCGATTTTGTACGCATTTCATTTCATGTGCGTGTGATACGCCCAACATAGTTACTAAAACCATTCGGATATTATACTTTATTGTTGTTCGCTGTATTGCTGTACTTTTTAGTACTGACTATCATATCCTGTGGCGCTTTTTAATACTTAATTGTACTTTTCTGTCCACCTGCTATGATCAGTCATGAGATTGGCAGTGTTACTAAATAGATAAAATAAAAATAATACAAATGCGCGTGGTGTAAGCTTCGGATAGCTAACACATTCGCCACAATGGGCTGCTGGATTGCTGCCCCTCAATGGGCGGATTGTGTGCGCATGCTAACCCCTAACTGCGCATGCTAACCCCATGCTAAAAACCTAACCCCCTAAACCCACTTCTAAGCATCACCACCTTAAATCCGAGCAGCAAGGGACACTGACGAAGGAGACGCGAAGAAATTCTTGACAAAGGAGGAGGAGGTTACTGCGAGCAACTTTTCTATGCTCGGTTCCAAATTAAGAACGGCAGCAGCTCATGTAGTGTACCACTCCGTTAAAGGAGCCACGAAGAGAAAATACAACTTCGTTAATTTGAAAGAACTAGGATTCAGTATCTAACTCAGCTCCATTACAGCCACAAAAGATGTTTTTTAACGAAAAAAAAGGGAATAGTATTTAAAAACTTTCAAATTTTGCGACACAGTGCACGAATTACGTCATACGGGCCAACAATAAAACTTAATTTTCAGTGCGTTAACTGCACGTTAGCATTCAAGTGATGCGGTCAAATGGAACTAGAGGCCCCATTACAGACGTCCAGTCATGTGTCGTCGCGACAGGTGAGTTAGGCGGCCGCCAATCGCACAAACAAGGTTCCGTGACGTCATAGAAAAGTTGCGCGAAATTGGCTAAGGGGTCGCGACTGCTTCACACGTTTTCTTTAATACCTCCGTTATTTGTTCGAAGATTGCGATGATATTGGTACCATTGGTATCGGGACTAAGCAGTCTTTCGAATAAACCCAACTTGTATATTGTCTTCATGTCTCCTTTAAAGCGACAGACCCGGATGTCATCGCGCGCGCGTTTTCGAAAGAGATTTCGCTTAATGCGTGACATCGTCTGCTTTTATTCACGTAGTCTATCGTCGCGGCAGTACTTTATAAGCAGCTTACTCCCGAAAAACCACGGCAACGACTCGTCTCACGTTCTAGATGCTGGCAGTAAAGCCCTCTCTTCGCTGAGCGGGGTGACAGCCGGCTGCGGTGATGAGGCGCAGGGGAACTTCCGTTCTCATTCTTAAGCTGTACCCGAGACTAGAGAAACTGACGCGCCTGCCTTAAGAAAGCGGCAACTGGAACCATCGGGAACATGGGGTGGCAAGCAGGTGGATCTCGAGGTGTAGCCGAACAGGCGTCCCAGATGCTGCAGAAGAATTTAAGGACGGGAATAGGAGCTTTTAGGGTGTACTTATTGTGCGAGTTTCTTTAATGTTAACAAAAAGAGTAAACTGCGTGAACTACTGAGAACACATCGAGAGCATGACACAAGGGCAGGCGCAGCGTCAGCGGGCCACACCCAGCCAGGGCTAGCGTAGCCTAAAAACGGCACGAAGATTTCGTGAAATCGTGCTGGTCGAAGCCCGCCGTACGGCGTGAGATTAGGGTAAGCGCCTTACGCTTGCGAAGCAGATGTCCCTATGTAAGCTCTTTCGACTGGTTATACGCGAAGACTTCCGGCTAAGAATAAGCAAATCAACAGAATGGCATATGCACCAATGGGAGTTCTTTTTCGAAGAAATCATAGAGGGCCGCAGTTACGAGCGGTACATTCTGTTAATGAGAGACGTTGTGTATGCTCGGTGCGAGATTGTACTAGCTGTAAAACTCACCGAGAAGACAGTAGACTGTACTGTGTGAAATATTGAGGGATTTTCTTCTGGACGAAGCGGGCTGGAAGCGGAAGAGATGTTCAGTGTGCGGAGAAAAATATTTACAAGGGAGCCATGAAAAATAAATGATAAACTCTTGGCGGATGATCGCTTTATGTAATTTCGAAGAACACCTGTGAAACATTCACATAATTGAAACAGCAAAAAATACGCCGTTAACTAAAAAAATTCAAAAAATCGGAATACTTAATTGCGACAATAAGGGCAATCGACAGAAATAGCGTCATTAAAAAGGAATAATGAAATATGCTCTAACCAGCCGGCAATGGTTGCAGAAGAAAGTGGAGCATCCGGTAATAATGCATGATATAAAGGCCTTAAAATCAAATTTTCAGTTGATAGATGGGAACTTTGTCATGCAGCGCTTGTTGGAGCGCGAGCAGAACGAATGCCAGCGGGCTAAATTCCTACCATAAGAGCATTTGGGTACGGTTAAAAAAAATAGCTCGCCGCAATCAAATTACAGCAATTGAATACAACACGAAAGTCAGTAAGTGAAATATACATATAGACCTTGCGGTTTTTGAGGATTGTGGTATCTCGTTGTCCCGATGTCCGGCGGGGCCCGTTCGAAGTTTAAAAGTGATTGCATGTCGCTCCTGGCAAGATAGATGACAAAATGACATCGTTAGCTTATATCATTAGAAATATTCATTACGGTAACGGGAGTAAACAAGCTATTGATGACTTAAATCTGAGGAAGGTCCCATGTCCTTATGGCAGGAGTGCTGTATTTTATAAGATACCGAAACACGAGATGTTCCATGTGTCAATTGACGTGTTTAAGAAAGCTTTTACATTAGGGATGTTTTCGTCGTGTCTTTTTTTTTTCTTCGCCCCCGACTTCCATTCTTCAGACAGTAGGCGCTATCAAACTCTGCCAGGTGTCATCGTGCCGCACTACAAGGTTGAAAAATATGGACTATAAATTACTAGTGAAAATATTGGCGAAATGGTTGCATGGATTTTTAGAATCGCCTCATCATACCTGTGAAATAAAAGATAGCAGTAGTAGTACTTTTGAGAGAAGAGGACTCGTAGTTTAAGAAGCGGAATGGGTAATTAAGGAACGGGGGATAAGGAGGAGGCGGAGGAGGAGAAAGCGAAAGGAAAGGCCAACTCCTTTCATATCCCCTTCCCCCACCCCCAAAGGGCCTGATAAGGTGCCGACACCCCACGTCAGACAGTTTCGGGCCCTTTTCGTGAACGCGAAAGGATCGAACGTGGACGTTTCAACCTGCTCTGTTACAGTAATTCCGTTCTTGAGTTTGCGTGATGAAGTTGTGGTCGGGCAAGCGCTGCATAGAGGGCTTGCGCATGGTTCGCGGTGACCTTGGTTCGCGGCAGTTCGAGCGCTGCGCTGGCTTTTTTGCGTTAGTTGTAGATCATTAGGCAGCGCTCAGTATGTGTCCCGCATTAGCTACTGATATTCATGCCACCTTTATTCCGTGCACTTTCCGGTGCTTTGACGCTGTTGCAAAATATATGTCACCTTCACGTCGTTATAGGCTGCTGTCAGGGTCAAAGTTTTCGCGTCTACTCATTGGCCTCACCCATGACGGCTGTACTTTTGGCAGTGCGTCCGTGGCATAGCAATGTTCGTGCGATTGGCGTTCACAATTATTTCGAGTAAGGCCCTGTCGGGCATATCTGGAAAATTCGACACGTCGTACAGAACACGCGTCCTAGAGTTCGTCGCCGTATTTCGAAATTTCCTCAACTTGTTGCACACCATTTGTGCATACGTTAGCATAGTGGCGTGAAATCCCTGCTGCCCAAATTCTCAGCCGGATACATTAGATTGCGTGTGCCGCCATCTGTTCAGGTAAGAACTGTGTAAAAAATGTAGGCTGTAATCTTGAGAATAGGCACGAGAGACGACTGCAGCAATCGATGGATAGACTGAAATTCGATTGTGCTCTCTTGTTTCCACCAGTACAATAAGAGATCAGTTCTGCGGGATCAATGTTTATACAAATTTCTCATGCAGTTAATTGCTGAAGTTAATTGCTCATGCAAAACCTGTTTTTCGCTATAGGACGTGATTGTATGCAGGCATTATTAAAAGAAGCAGGGACACACAGTTGCTTTCTACTGGGATATATTCTGGCATATTTCTACATGGTACTAGCACAAGAATATGTCCAAAACAAATTCGAAAGAGAAACCATATCACAATGATTGAGACAAAACAATAAGGTGCACTACAAAAATGAACCGTTGTCACAAAATCAGGATTTTATTCGAAGTATGCAATGAACCCCCATTGGATTGTAAAGATTGTAAAGTGGCAGTGCAGTACGCGAGTAATCTGTACCGTGCCAGGAGCAGCCAGGAATGTCTGCGTTGGCCACTGGAGGGGCGGCTGCAAAGAAGGGAGAAGACATGAACAGTGTGTTCACATGCAAAGTAAGTTAATGGCACGCAGAAAGAGAACTTACAATCTACGTGGGCAGCTGCTGCAAGGAGGAGTTCAGTGCCGTAACGCCATGAAGTCTGTCTGTCTGGACCTATTACATCAATGTAGTGGTGAACAAATAAATACTCCAACAAAAATCCTGCACCACCAGAGGGTGGTGCAAGATGAAAAAAAAAATACATGCTGAAAGGACACTGGAGCCGCATGCAGTACAAGGTATGGAATCTGCCACTCTGATGACTGCAAAACTGAATTAAACCAGGAAAAAGTAAGCTGCGAAACTTGTCAGAAACTTTAGCACACATAAATGCTGAAAATTACATGTACTCACCAGCAGCAAAAGACTCCTTGGATTGTTCGCGGCCTCGTGAGCAACGTTGATTGCAGAATGGGGCATCTCCTGTATGCATAGGTAGGATTGCAGAAGCAAAGGGGGAAAGGTATCCAGTAGACAAAACAGTAAAATGGTGCACTTACGTCAAGCAGGTGGCTTACGCTGCGGAGGTGGCTTCCTGTGTGAAAAAATGCTGGGAATGGCAGTTTGTTTCAGCTTTTTAACGCCAAGCTTCTCCAATATCTGTTTCTCAAATTGGTCTTCCGTGAAATGATCCTATTGAGAAAGACAAAAATTGCACCACCGAGTCTCAGATCTGCCACAAACGCTCCGCAAGTATAGGTATAATGCCGGAGTGTAGCGATCGTTCAAACGTGGCAGGGTTGAATTCGCATTTCCGCATTTTCTCAGTGCCGCATCCAACGTCAACTTGCGGCTAATAAATGCTGAACAAAAATAGGTCTGCTGAAAATACATTTACATCGCGTGTTTTGGGTCACATGACAATGACCGGATATGCTACACCGTTGACAATTAAAATGAAGTAAGCGTACAACCTGCAAGTTCACGCCGTCACATGTAAAGCAAGCGTTAACACGTAATGAACGGCCCTCTGTGCGCTAGCATACGCGGAACAGAGGGTACGTGTACAACCATTGCGGGGCGAATATGCATTTCAAGTGGCCACTCAAATGCGCATGAATTTAACGAAGCGGCAACAAAAATTACGAATGAACGCTAGTGTAACGGCGCGGTCACTAAATTAGGTAAGTTTTTTTACCTAGCCGCAAATTTTGCTTCCCTCTAATTGCCCCAATGTGCGCCGCACGTTACGCGGCAAACCGCTTCAATGTCATAACAACGGGCTTATAATACTACCGGGGTGCCTACACAATACAAGATTCCACGCAACAGAGCCCACACGCACTCTGAACGCTTTCGCTACACGGTCGGACGCAAACTGCCATCGACCAAAACGAGCGCGAATGCAGCTGAAAATCCTTGCGGTACGGCAACCGTACGACCACTGACTGGAGATGTTATGCCCTTGATTCCGAACAAAATGTAAGAGCGCACACAACAAATGCACGGCCTCAGGCCTAAAGCAAAGCTTACGACGTGACGAACTTCCCGCAGTGCGCAATGCCTTTAGAACAAAGGGTGGACGACCGTTGAGGGGCGAATACGCACTTCTTCGTAAGTGAACGCTCAAACGTGCGCAGAATCTGACAAAGGGGGGGCAAAATGCAAAAACGTACCTATTGGCCGAGAGAGAACACCCGCACGCTGAACACAGATTCGCCACATAGTCGGACGCAAGCTGCCATCGAACAAAACAAGCGCGAATACGGGTGAACTTAATTTCGGCACGGCAACCTTACGACAACCGACTACGCCCCTGATTCTGCTAGAAAGTAAGCGCGCACACAACAAATACGCGGCCTGAAGTCTAAAGCAAAGCTTACGACGTGACAAACTGCCCGCAGTGCGTAATGCCTGCTTAGAACAAAGGGTGGACGACCGTTGCGGAGTGAACACGCATTTCTTCGTAAGTGGCCGCTCAAACGTGCGCAGAATTTGGCAAAGCGGGAACAAAAAGTGCAAAAACTTACCTCGTAAAGTCGTGATGATAGCGTGGGCTTGAAGTCTCCCTGTCCAATTCTGTACAGCCAAACTTTTCTCCTTTCTGCGTTGCGCTGGCCGGTCGGAATTAAGATGAGTCTTATTCCATCACTGACCTTATTCAAGCAGCCGAAGGCACAACAACTCGGCATCGCTGAGCTACATAAAGTGACGCCGACGCGACACTTGTTTGAAACGAGCAGCTGACTCTTCGGCTGTTATCGGTTGTTATACGCTGGCGGCTTCGATAAGGCCTGCTCCGAGGCAGCTGAGCCCAAAATGGCGAATTTAAATGGACAGTGGCGGCGAAGAGCGCGCCACTTTGGCCAATGGCGCGCGGCGTTCGCCGGCGAAAAAGAAAACGGCAAAAAACGAAGGAGGAAAGGAGCGCGGGCGAGAGCGAAAGGCGGCGAGATCTAAAGATGGCGCTACCTTAGTAATTTCAGGGACCTTAGCCCCTACAGGCAGCGCTCGACGCGCATACAGTTTGTAAAGCTAGAATATAGGTAACCAGGGTACGAAAAGGCGTATTGAAGTATTTCTATAGGTGGGGTAGGAGTGTCCTCTGTCAACTCTTCACGTCTGTCCACGACACGGCAAAAGGAAAGAGTCTGCTGACGGAAACGCAAGCGGCCGGCTACCACCTCGTCAACGACGTTTCCATCCCGACCAGACACGCCCCGACGTCGGTGCACCGGGACACCAACCCGGACCTCGCCTTCAGTAACAACGCGAAGGTGAAGTGGAGAAACACCACCGAGACGCTCGGCAGCGACCACTGTCTCCTCGAGCTAACCGTTCCGTTAAAAGGCAGGGCGAGCCCCAAACGCACACACAAGCACACAGACTGGAACGCATTCCGGACCAACCTTGCGAACGTACCCAGCGTCATAGACGACATAGAGAGGTGGACGGAGGCGATCCGCCGGGAAGCAAAGAGGGCCACCACCGAGCTCGAAGCCGAGGACGAAGTCAACGAGGTAGACAGCCGGCTCGCGCACCTCATCGAGGCGCGCGACTCGTTGAAACACCGATGGCGAACTCAGAAGCGCAACCGAACGCTTCGCAAGCGCGTGGCGCTCCTTAACAAGGAAATCGAAAAGCACTGCGCAGCGCTCAACCGCCAACGTTGGCACGCCGTATGCCAAGAGGCCGACGGACAGTTACACAAGAGTAGGACTTGGAAGCTGCTGCGCCACCTCCTCGACGAGAGTAAGACCAAAGGGGAGCAGCAGCACGTCCTGGCCCGCACCCTCCTCAAGGCTCGCAGGGAGCTAGGGGACGACGAGGTGAGGCGCAGACTGGACGCTAAGTACCTGCCGGCCACGCCGCCGACTCCGCTACCGGACTACGAGGGCGAGCCCAACGAGGCGCTCGACGCCGACATCGAAGAGTGGGAGGTGCGTGCGGTCCTGCAAAAGCTCAACGGCAAGTCGGCGGCCGGCCCGGACGGCGTGTCCAACAAGGAACTACGAAACCTGAGCGACGAGGCCATCACCGCGCTCACGACGTTCTACAACGCGTGCTGGCGGAGCGGCACCCTACCCCCCAAGTGGAAGGAGGCTCGCACGGTCCTAATACCCAAGCCGGGCAAGCCGCCAGACATCGAGAACCTGCGTCCCATCTCGCTCACGTCGTGTGTGGGCAAGGTGCTGGAGCATGTACTACTTAACCGATGGCAAAGGTATCTCGAGGACGGCGAGCACTATCCCAACACGATGCTCGGCTTCCGTGCGGGCCTCAGCACGCAAGACGCCATGCTGCTTCTCAAGCACGATATTATTGATAATAAGAGATCCGTCGACAACGCCGCCGTCCTGGGCCTGGACCTAAAAGGCGCCTTCGACAACGTTCGCCACGACGCCATACTACGGCAGGTGTCCCGCCTCAACATGGGAAGGAGGACGTTTGCCTACATTAGAGACTTTCTCACGGCACGCACAACGACCATCGTGGCCGGAGACTTAGAACTACCAACGAAAACGTTGGGCAGCGTGGGCACGCCGCAAGGAGCGGTGATCTCTCCGACGCTGTTCAACCTGGTGATGATCGGGGTTGCGGAACGCCTCGGCAGCGCCCCCAACGTCAACCACACAATCTACGCCGACGACATCACCATCTGGGTGCCGGGCGGCAGCGACGGAGAGATCGAAGACTCGCTCCAGTGCGCGGTGAAAGCGGTCGAAGACCAGCTCGAGGGAACGGGGCTGCAATGCTCCCCCGCCAAGTCGGAACTACTAATCCTGAAGGCCCCGCGAAGCCCCAAGAACGGGAAGGCGGCAAACATCCAAGTGCGCACGGGCGACGGGTCGGCCATACCCGAGGTAGAGACCATCAGAGTCCTCGGACTACACATCCACGAACACCGACGCAACGCTCACACCGTCAAGCTACTGCAAATCAAAGCAAGCCGAGCACTCGGCCTCGTCAAGAAGATTGCCAACAGGCACGCCGGCATGAAGGAACGCAGCACGCTGAGGCTGGTCCAGTCGTTCGTCATAAGCCACCTGGCGTACGTGGCCGCCTTTCACAACTGGACCACGGCCGAACGCAATAAGCTCGACGCTCTCATACGCCGGGCATACAAAGCTGCGCTGGGCTTATACACCCACACAAATACACAGAACATGCTCGACTTAGGCTTGCACAACACGCTGAGCGAGATCATAGAGGCGCAAGCAACGGCGCAGATAGCCAGACTGGAAACGACGCGCACGGGCAGGGCCATCCTTGTCGCGGTAGGACACGAAACGAGGCTGCGGGAGAGCAAGAGGCGGCTGCCGCTGGCGCGCGAGGCCCGCGACAGCATCCGCGTCGCACCGATCCCACGGCACATGGATCCAACAGAGAACCATGAGCGTCGCCTGGCCAGGGCTCGCACCCTGGCAGAGACGTACGATGACGACGCCGGCGCCATGTACGTCGACGTGGCCCGATACCCCGACAACCGCCGACATGCCTACACGGCGGCGGTCGTGCAAGCAACCACCGGCAGAGTCGTCGCGGCGTGCAGCGTGCGTGTCGAGACGGCCACGGAGGCGGAGGAAACGGCCATAGCGCTGGCGGCAACCGCCAGAGGATGCACGACGGTGCTAAGTGACTCGAGGGAGGCAATCGCCAATTTCGCAAGGAACCAAGTGTGTGTGAACGCAGTGAGGGTGTGCGGAGCCCTGGACTCGCGGATGCCGATAACCTTGCGATGGTTCCCGGCCCACATGGGCAGCGTGGGACCCGTTCGCAACCGCAACGAGGACGCGGACAGGGCGGCGAGGGCGCTAACCGGACGCCCCGTCGGCCGGCGCGCCGCGTCACCTCGTGCGGCCAAAGAAAACAACGACGCCAGAGACGACAACGACAACGCAGAAGACGAGGGGGTGGAAGAACAGGAGCCCGCCCCGATTACAACGTATGGAGGGGTCCTGGAATGGCACAGGGAGCAACGTAAACGCTATCCTGCGCCGCACCCGGACCTCACCCGGCAGGAGGCGGCGCTCCTCCGACAACTCCAAGTGGGAGCGACGTGGACCCCGGTGTGGGCCGTGCATGTCACGCCCGAACGATACATAACGGACCAGTGTGCGGTGTGCGGGGCCGCGAGGGCGACCATGACCCACATGATGTGGGATTGCAACGACGCGGAAGCGGGAACGAATATACTACCGCCCCATCTCGCGCGTGCGGTGCGAGAGACGGACAAGGACACACAGAAAGCCGCCGCGCAGTTTGCGCTGGCGGCGATCACACGCCAGCAGTCGCGGCCGGCACCCCCCTCCTAGCGAGGGAGTGAGAGCCACCGTGACCTTTTAGCCGGCGAGTAAAGATGTTGTTTCCCCCCCCCTTCACGTCTGTATACACATCGAATCCTCATTTTCGAGGTTAATGACAAACGGAGATATTAGGTGTTTTAAAGGGCATTCATCCGAGGTTTCAGTTCGGGCACACAAGGACGATATGGCTATCTTCGTAAATCACCAAAGCGTTGTTGAATTTGTGAACATAATTAAATGCTTTTAGCTACGTAAGTCCATGTACCGTAAAATGGAATGAGTGCTTGGGCATGTGGCATGTAAAGGGGGTTAAAATGGTTTCTGTCGGGGGTTTCTGCATGGCGCTAGGAGGGCCTGCTATAGTTCGCTCCGGCACATAATGAGGCCATGGCCTCCGCCTGCACAATCGCCTTTGTTTCACACCAGACGGAGGCTGTCCTGTGTCTGAGCCTCAGATGACATTTCGCCGGGATGTTTGTCTACCGGCCTTTCTCATCGGTCGAGGCCACCAAAACCCAATCCTGCTATTTCAGCATCCGTAGCAGGTGCGATGGCGGGAGCGTCTGCGTGAGCCATTACGAATGATTTCAAGTTACCTGCCACCTCTTCGCCAACGATTCTGTACACAGCTACGCGGAGCGCAGTCACAACGGGGCAGAGGGATCTCTCTGTATGGCAGCTATGAGGGGACCGAAAAAATTTGCTGGCGACGGGGACGGTCGCCTGCACGTACGTCGCGGAAGGGGTTGTCCCGCCCAAAAGCGCGGATCGTGGGAGAAAAATTGGCGCAGGCACTTTGCCAGTGAAAAGAATATCCGCTCGCTGTCTGTGAGTTGTGTCGTGTACAAGATGCGTGTTACACCGTCAACTTCCTAGTTCGTTGCAAGTGGAGCAAGTTATCGATATGCTTTGGTAAGTAATCCGGTCTAAAATGCATGAATTTGGGGCGGTACTGCGGCACCCTTCGATAAAAGCGATAGTTCGAATAAGGCGACTTCATTGTAACCAGGTTATACGTACTTCACTTATTTATACACATAACATGGCGCGACACGCGACTAAATTATATTGGAAAACGTTTTTTTTTTTATTATTATCGCATTGAGTGCGACCGTATGTGCAGGGGCGGACATCCTAGTCCGGTAGTCCACGCTGTGCTGCGGCTCCTCGGGCGCGCGTCACAAGAAACTCCTGATCCGCGGGGCGCAGCAAGCTTTCCCACTGCTCATCGGTGTGTGAGTGGCGGGGTATACGGTAGGGGAAATCCAATGGAGGAAGGCGTGCTTGTGGTAAGTGTTAGTGTGAAATTGTCACCAAATGTTGCGTCGGCGACACCTTGGGATGGATGGGACGTACGAATTTTTTGCAATCTGCGGTTCGTTACAGTTTATTGTGCGTATGAAGCACAGTGAATGCAATACAATCGATTCATGGATGCCAGGTTCGGAGAGCACATTTTCGAGCAACATCGTGCGGGTTTACGATGCTGAAATTGTGGAGAGCCCCTCGTGCAACAAGGAAGCGTTAACGAGATGCGAAGGAAGCATTGCCGGGAAGGAAGAGCGGGAATGAATACAGTACTGGAAGAAAAAAAAAACATATATAAATGTGTTTATTCTGGAAGCGTATTCATGAACATTAAAGTATACTCATTATAAGCGATGTTTGTTGAATTTTCAGCGCGCTTTTTATGGGTGGGTGTTGTTCTATCGAATAATGTGCTAAGAAATAGAGAATTAGGGACTGGGGACAATCGTTGAAGGTGTGTAGGTGTCCTTTTGAAAAGCTGCTTGTTGCGTTGCACAGCTCGAGGGAACAATTTTCAATAGTTTTACTAGTTTTAATAATTACAGAATCCGGCGTTGTGTTTCTATATTCATTTACGTTTTTTACAGAAGTGAGTCAAACATAGATTGATTTGCAGTAAATGGGTGCCTTGTCTCACTGCTTTCTTTTTTTCAATGTTCATGTTTGTTTTTGGGAACGTATAATCATTTGTTACATCTATTTTGTACATAGACGCGTCATTTTGTACCCGTAATTATAACGGGACTGGTATGAAATTGTTATCACCTGGGCGGTCGCACGCGTCATTCTTAATGTACCTGCACTCATTCTCTTCAATACGGCTTTAAAGTTAGAAGGCGTATCTTTCTTGTTTTGTAGGAGGGTGTTTTATGATAATCTCATGAGTGGCCGTTCCCGAACGCCGCCCAGCCAAGCTCCTAGCAAAACTCGACCTTCCTGCTTCAGCCAACTTAAAATCTAAGGAAGATGGGATAAGAACCGTGAAAGCCGGTTGAAAGGGAAGAGAACTGCTTAAAACAGCCAAAGTATAAGCTAAAAACATTGGCGACATGTGTATGTAAAAATGGCGGCGCGTAATTCTTGTAATGTGCTTTGTGTCAATCTACACCAGGTACTCCAGCTCTGCAGAGTTGGCCCTTTCGGTTTTCAATTAAGAAACTTATTAAAACATGGTCCGCGGAAATTTCGCAAGCAAGTAAACTATATGAGACTGCTTTCTTGTTTTTATGCTTCTGACCTCGGGAAGGGCGACTTGACGACAGCACCGAAAAGAAAGCTCTTACGTAGGAAAATGTTTTTTTTTAAAAAGGAAACTGGAGCACATCCTCCTGTTACAGCCTTGCTTCGCACTGGCAGTTTTCATTCGGTTCAGTGTTAGCCCATTGTCATAATGAGGGTGACCTAGCATTATTGGTGGTGTACAGGCTTTGTCAAAATTTTCTAGTCCAGGCAATTATGCAGGCAGCAAAAAATTCAATGTAAAAGCTTACGTCCAGAGCGAGGCCGAAACGTTTTATGCCAGAAAGCTAGAGAAAACACCTTTCTTTGTTACTGTCATTAAATAATTTTGCCACATTTAAAGCTACAGCTTATTATTTGAAATATATTTGTGGTCCAGAAGGCTTATGAGTGGCCCAGAAAATTTGTACAAAGGGTGTACATATGAACCAACATAAGGCTTTCAGTACTACCCGAAAACCATAATTTCGACCGCATTAATCTTTCTTTCGTGACGCTAAACTGATTTGAATAGCGCAACTGAGTCCAGCTGGCACGCATGAACGCCGAGTAGTGGACAAGGAAAAATAAAGTGCGGTTTACAGCTCAGCGCTTCCACTTAGTTTCGAATGCGAGGGCGCTAGTGTCCGAGCGGCGAATAAATAAGCCGGTATTGTGACCAACGCCGTGCGGCGGGTCGAGCCCCCTGACTGGGTAGTGATTGCTGCGCCGGCGCTTGAGGCAGCTTCGTTAAGCAAAGGTAGGTGCGGCTCGTTCCTATGCCGCTGAGTGTCCAATCGAACAAGGCGTTTTGAAATAAACTTCTGGAGGTACGTATTATCGCGTCGCAGCCAATGGGAGGTTCAGGAGCCGTTCGGTTGCTACATACTCTGGTTAACGGGCAGCTTAATTAATGCTTATTGAAGTAATTATTCCGTCCGCAGAGATTGTTTAGTCACCGGTTGATAGATTTTTCAGATATGTTGAAGGCGACGCGAATGTTAATAAAATCTAACAGTACAGAAAACCCACGTGTGCTCTACCGTAAAACATTCAACTGCATATCTGTGTAAAAAGCATTGAAAATGACATGTTTGACACGCTGTAACGTTCGGTTTGGAGAAGCACTGCGCCAATAGGCTAAGCGATGGACGGGTATAATGTTGGATGATCGACTGTGCCGACAGCGATATTCTGGCGTCAGCTGTATTCGGCACCGACCAAGCACATTTAGTGGGTATGTGAACATCGGGTCTCCGCATATAGTATTTCCGGAAGCACCGTAGGCATCCCGGACGCCGGATCGACGGAGAACAGTACCAATATGGCTTGCGCCTTCATAAACGGTTGAGCCAAACATTGCTGTTCTACGCACGTAAGATAACTCAGAAACTTCTTAAAAAATTTTCAATTTTTTTTCTGGCGTTCTTGATTCAGGTCACAATAAGTTCCGTCTGCCGAAACGCAAACTTTCATCGGCCGAGTCTTAGTCTACCCTTTTGTCTGCAAAAGTACCTTCGCCCTGAAAGTTCCGGCATTCATTTTGGGCGTGTATTAAGTAACACGAGCAATAACGCCGTCATTGTCCTGTTTCACTTCCGTTGCTGCAATAAAAACTTTCGATGGCGATTTAACGAAGACGGCAACGTCAGCAAAGTAAAGAGTAAACAAAAGATATCTGCGGTGTCGGTACATCTCGGAGCTCCATTCTGTGCTGGCGATATAACTACAGCTTTCACAGCGCATCCAGGCACAAAGGAAAGAGTGGGAGCATTAATCAGCACTGCTGCAAAGCCCCCATAACGAGGGGCTATTAGAGCGCTGTGTTGGCCCGAAAAGTGACTTGTGATGATGTTTATCTGACAAACAAAGACCGCGTTCGATACAGCCAGCGACAGATTGATGCAAGTACCTTTACTCGGAAAGGGGGTGAGGGAGGAAAAATCCTATAATGAGCTGGAGAGGAGGCCGGCCTGGCAGGGACGCCGGCTCGCTACTCCGCATTGCGCCTGGCGGTGGAGATTCACATCGCTGGCGAGCCTCATCTGCTGGTAAATTGCTCCCCGCCTTCTCGGGCAACGCTCCACATCGTTTGGGTCTGACGACGATTTCCTTCGTCGCTTTCCTTGGAGGAATTGTTGTGTTTCCGGCACAGTCTCCTGTTCCTCGGGCGTCCGTGCTGTATTTGGGGGACACGTCTTGGGATCAAATGCACGCGGACGTGCTGATGGCATCAGGTAGACTGGCTTGGCGATTGGAGCGGCTGTGTCGGTTGACGCCGCTGTGCTTAGCGAGACTTCATAGGCACTTATGGAGGCTTTTAAGACAAAATACAAGTTTGGTTCCTTTACAAGACTGCTTTGTCTCGATGACAGTGACATCAATTTTGGCGGAGACATCAAAGAAATGATCGAGATACTAGAGAAAATAGGTGAAGCAGTGGCGACTCCCTGCACACTTTTCTATGATGTCACAGAATGTTGTTTTCTATGACGTCACATAATATTGTTTTCTATGACGTCACCGAATGTTGCATGATGGCAACTTTTCTATGACGTCACAGAATGTTGTTTGTGCGATTGGCGGCCGCCTACTAAAGCCACCACAAGAAGCATATGATTGGTCGATTGTAGTGGGGCCTCTTGTTCTGTTCAATTGTACCACTTGAATGCTCACGTGCAGTTAAAACATTAACAACTCTGTATTCAGAGCTGACCGCTATTGCGTCACTGCTGTCCATATTGCTTCACTGTAGCGCGAAATTTCAAAGTTATCCAATATTGCGTCGTTTTTTCAGTTAAAAGTCTTTCGTGGCTGAAATGGAGCTAAAGTAGGTACCAATGAATATATTTATTAAAAAATAATATCAAAGATATTAGGATGAAATATAATCCTAATGCATACTATCCTAAAGATACAATGGGACCAAAAATCCTAATATTAGGATTCTACCACTGCATGCGGTGGAAAGAAAAATGAATATTATGCGAAGAATCCCAGACTAGGTATGCCGCCAGTTCGTGAAGGACGAAAAAAAAGTTGTCTCATCTCTACAATAAAGTTCATTGCTACTACTACGGCACGCCGAAACGCCACGTGGCCTATGAGGTGAGCCGTAGCGGATGGTTGCTCTTAAGCCTACTAAATCCGGACTACTTCTGTGTGCGCCAAAATGTCTACACGCACATGCGTTTTCATTTTTCACTCCCACCACAAGAACAACTCCAGCGCTGAAAGCACGTACAGTCATGGACAATTCAAATACGAACCGCGGAGCGCATGGCCGAAGATACCGGTACCGTCATTTGGCAGCGGCCTTGAAAAATGCTCGGACATGCGCAGTTGAGATATTGGGAGCGAGGCTGCGTGTCCCACTGCGATATGTCGCCCCCAGCTCGCTCGCATCCTTGCCTTCTTGCCATGCCGCAAGAGCGCTGAAAGAATTGTTAGCGGTGCGACGCAAGATCGTATCTGCTGTCACTGTGTGCTCGGCTCACATGAGCGCCTGCTTGCCGTGCGCGCCGGCGTCACATTGCCGACATAGCTTTGCATGCGGGGTTCAGTAACTGGAGCAAATAATGATAACCATTTGGGTGACTCTCAAACCAGGCTCAGTGCTGCCCGCTCCACAGATTTCTAAAAGTACCGAGGGGCTTGCCAAAAAAAAAAAAAAAAAACGAGAAAAACAGGCCGCCAAAATTGTTGCGCAAAGGCAACTGGTCTATAGAATGGTTGGACCTGCCTATCTTTCTAATTTTTGTTAATATTAGAATTCTGCCAGTAATTTTCCCAGACCAAACAGTGCTTGCAGTTAATTTACATCATTGCAGATGAATTCTGTTCCTATATCTATTGTTTGCTACTAGCACCAACTCCGCTACTCCGCGAAATGACACAGCCATGACTCCTTTAAACAAAGGCGCATTCTTCGCGGTCAGTTCATTGTTCCGATTCCCGAGCCACTGCACCACAACCGCAAAACAATGCAGCGCCATCAGAAGTTAGGCGGCATGCATTTATTTTGGCTTCACATCTGTGCGATTGTTTTCTTCAAGGTAGCATGATGAGCTCAACAGCATGCCTTACGAGAGCGTGCACGTGTTTCCCACGCAAGCACTTGCCGCAGCTGCAAGCAAATACACGCCGCATGGCTCTCAACGCGACCAACACCTTCAGCTGCAGCAGCGCTGGTACTTTCAGTGCTTCCAGTGCTCTTGCGGCGTGGCGACAAGGCAAGCATGCGAGCGAGGAGAGGGCGACATATCGCAATGGGACACGCAGCCTCGCACCCGACATCTCAACTGCGCATGTCCATGCGTTTTCCCCGGCCACTACCAGGTGACGGCACCGGTATCTTCGGTCATGCGGTCCGCGGTTCGTATTTGAATTGTCCATGACTGTACGTACTACCTGGCCCCTAGTAGCGCAACGCCATAACGACTGAGACACCACTTTCGAAGAGGATACCGCTACTGCTTTCGTTTGTTGCGGGTAATCCTGCAAACGGTGCAGCATTTCCAAAGGGAGGAAAGTCGGTCTCCATAGTTTATACTCGGATGGGCAGTTAGGTTTTTTTACAGAGCGGCACACTTGAGGTTTTCTGCACCGTTTGACTACATTATTATTCGCGCATTCTTCCACAGGTCAGCAAAATCTGTCTACCGACGGCTGAACACCAATGAAAACCGAACTATTAACACGAACGCGCCCGCCGCGGTGGCTCAGTGGCTAAGGCGTTGCGCCGCTGAGCACGAGGTCGCGGGTTCGATTCCCGGCCGCGGCGGTCGCTTTTCTGATGGAGGCGAAAAGCAAAAACGCCCGTGTGTGCGAGATTTCGGCGAACTTTAGATCCCCAAGGGGTCAAAATTAATCCGGAGCCCTCCACTACGGCGCGCCTTATCGCCTGCGTTGCGTCGGCGCGTTAAATTACCCTACAATCAATAGAAATTAACACAAAAGCACGAAATGGCCTACAGAGAGATGATCCGGTGTCCTGCTTTTATAGCATCGGAACGGCTCTTTAAGTGAAATCAAAGGCTCTGTGAGGCGCATGGCGGCGTTCGTAATACCGCGCATGGGTGCGTAAATTGAACGTTTTCATTGACAACTCATCAGAAGTGTAATATAACTTCATTGACTTCTCGCTGGGCATAGCGTTTTTTTACTTGCCAATATTTGACAAGTCACATAATTTTAATAATGAAAATAAATGACAACTTTGCTAAATTGGTTGCCCGATGTTATAGCAGTGTTTTCTTTAACAAACTTGTTTGCGGGAGGAAAATATAGGCAAAATGTCGGCTCGAATTTCGGAGTGCGTTAAGAAGGAAAATTAGGAACCTAGGGTATTGCCCTGACAGAAAGCTGGGCTTACGAAACAAGGCTGTAATGTAACGCTGAGCTCCGGTTTTCTCAGATTGCAAAACCTTGTTCCCTCATAAGAGCTTCAATTGTTGTACAGACAGCACGTTTTTGGAAAATATCGCTATTCCGGACAGCAGAAGCATAGAAACAAGACACACGTTTTTTTTTTCGTTTCTCTCGCTCTCAAAATTCCCGCGAAGCATGTTTTATCACGTTCCTTAATTGAAAACGGTAAGTACCAACTCAGCAGCAACAGCGTACGGGGTGTTGAACACAAGCTAAGCACTTTTTAGGAATTGCGCGCCGCCGCCATTTTAGCATGCACTGGCCGCCCTGGATCTTCTTTCTTTTGCTATAGCTTCGGCTCCTTTCAGGGGTTTCCGTCTCGTTTTAATCGGCTTTCACGGGTCTTGTCATCTCCTCTTTCGCTTTTTCCTTTTGCGGAGGAGGAAGGTGCAGTTTCGGTCGGGTGGGTTGTGGAGATACAGTGGAGATATCAAGAAATACAATAAAAAAACACCTTTCAACGTCAAAGGTAGTTTGGAGGTGATTATATTAGGTACGAAATTAAAGCTGACCACAACTCCCGTAGTTAAGTGATTCGTTTTGTATAGTCTGAGACTGTAACCATTGCGGTCAACCAGGCGGGAACAATGCCCAAAGCCAAGAATCCCGATACATACGATTCCATACTAGTAAAGTCCCAGAAAAAAGTCGGAAATTTCACCAACATCTCCGTAATAAGTTTGCAAAACACTGTAGGTTGTAAAAACAAAACAGCGAAGCGAGGCTAACAAAAACGAGACAGTAAGACAAGCGACTGCTTTTAGAATACGTGCTCCTAAGGAAAGAAAGCACCTGTTAGCTCAGCTGAAATTATTCTTCCTGCGTACTTTCTTTTACGCTGTTCTAACCACATTTCTAAAAAACGTAAATGACGTAGAAACAGATCAACTCCTTTACGTTGACAAAAACAGCTATTTCTCTTCCCTTGGGTGAACTGTAAAGCAAATTAGGAAGCTTGTGAAAACAGCCTCTGCACACCCTGTCCCCACTCCCTATGATTGCGTCCATTCTATAGCAAGTTATTCGGTATTATAACAGTTACCCATAAAAAATACATCGAACAAACTGGTTTAGATATGCGTTTTTCACAGATAAATGACCAATAGATTTTCAGCGCTTCCTTCATTTTTTGCTAGGGACTTTACTAGTTACCCACACTCAATTTAGGGCAGTGTTGTCGGCGTGTGCCTTGCGATGCACCGTTCGCGTCTAATTAGGGCTCCTTTTTCTTTTGCCAGAAGTGATCTGTGCAATAGTGTAAGCTGTTGCTCCAAAGTTGTTGCCGCGTAACCGCGAAACATTGCACTATCTACGAGTCGGTTGTATTGTAATCACTATGCAACACATTCCCGCTAAACTGTACCGCATACGAGATCGCTATAGGCTCATACGCATCCTGACCCGTGTGTGGTATGGGCATACGTAAATGAAAATAAATTCCTTCCAATATTGTGTGGGCTATGAACACGCTGGTAAATTCTTCTGTGCTAAACAAGGTTGGCAGACGATCGCAAAGTTGTTTTGTAGCATTAGCACACTTGTGGGGGTTTCGACACGGTAAATAGACAGCCAACTCCCTATGAGCAGAGCACCATGCCTTTTGTGTAGCGGCGTCTCGCCAAAATCCTGCGAAAGAATTACTACGGCAACTCTTTAGTGTTCACAGTTACCTTCGTACCCGAACGGGGGATGACTTAATATCAGCAAACTGCGCTCGCTTATCAATATTTATTCAATCGCTCACTGCGTCAATGAAGAATATGGTGACGATGATGATTATTGTTTTGGCTACCGATTGTAAACACATTGACAAAGGCGTAGCGACAAGGAAATTATGGTTGGTGACAATTACAATAGTGTACGTTTGACAGTTTGACCGATATATCTTGCCAGTGGGTGAGGTTGAAGGGGGACAGGACTCCGACTGTCTTGGCTAGTGACCATCAATTCTTCGTTGAAGTGGATGACGACCTGGAAGAATGTTTTGTGCCTTAGACGGACAGGCCGTCGGAGGGGACTAACTGGTTATACCCTGAGAACGCATGTTGAACAGCTGCGCTGGAAGTAACACAAAACGAGGCGGAAGTTTTCTTCTCGACAAAACTTGTGTGTTTATAGAAATTATATCTCTTTGAACACGAAGGTCTTTTTTGAAGCGTAAGACTCTTTTTTTTTCGCTGTAAGGGAATGTTCTTCGCAAAGTTCAACGGGAAGGAAAGGGGCTCGTTTATCTTTTTTTACATTTTCATTTTCCCGTGTGCAGTAGGTTGAGACAGCCTATACTTTATGTGTGTTTATTTCAACTAAACGAACAAGGCATATGCCACGAACGTAAAGAAAGACAAGCCCAATAAAAAAGGGAATCACGAAAAGCTGGCCCTTAAGGAAACAACCATGAGTGGAACAGACGGCAACCATTTGGCGCCAGGATGAAGATGAATTCGTCGCAAAATGCGCAGTATTGCCCGGCCGGCCGCATCGATTGGCACCGACATGGACGCCGAGCAACTCTTGGTCTCCAGGGCTGAGACGTTACCATCACCAGATGGTCTCCAGGAATGAGGCTCCACTTCCGCTCCACCGGACCTAAATAAAAGTTGTTTTTTTTTTCAGCGACTTCGCTCATGAGTTGTTCTTTTGTTATTTTTGTGTGTTCCTTGCAACTGTCAGTATTTGTATTTTACTACTTTTTTTCCGCATTTTATGTTTAAGGCTCCACGATCTCTCCTATGTCTTTTCATTTTTTTTTAAATTAAATTCCCTCGTGAGCCTTTTTCTTCCTCACTTTGTTCTTCGATGGCGTGGGAGGGTACTGCTTTCCGCTTTAACTCGTATACACAAGGTTTCGAGAAAGAGAGAGTGAGAGAAAGAGAGAGAGAGAGAGATAAATAATGATTTTTTGGAGAGTTTACCTCCAACCCAAAAAGGAGCTGGCAACTCCAAGCATTGGCGTATAAAAAAGGTGCTACACTTGCCTTGATAAACCGCAAGGTTAGAATAAGTACATTGAAAGAGCAGCGGCTGAAAGATCGTATGCGCACTCTGTAACTACTTGCTACGTGTAGCGCGCGCGCACACACACGCACACGCGCGCGCGCACACACACACGCACACGCACATGCACACGCACGCACCCGCGAATAGGCGCACACGCACGCACGCACACACGCACACGCACACGCACACGCACATGCACACGCGAACGCACACGCACGCATGTACGCACGCACACACACACGCGCACGCGCACTCGCGCGCACGTACACACACACACACACACACACGCGTGCGCACGCACACATGCACGCACGCACACACGCGCACACGCGCACGCGCACGCGCGTGTGTGTGTGCGTGTGTGTGCGTGTGTGTGCGTGCGTGTCCCTTGCCCACGTCCATTTCTTCTTCTTAATTTTTACTGATATGTCCTTAACACGCATTTGTTCTCTGACCCATTCTGCTCTCTTCTTGTACCTGAAAGGGACACTGAAGTGATTTGTAAACATGGCGGGATTACAAGCGCAAATTGCAGTTTGGAGTCTGTAGGCCATGTTTCGGCGGCTCTCGCTGCGTTTACGCGACTTTATTCACCAGAAAAATCAATTTGAAAATGCTGTCCTCCTCTCTGCATCCTCACCCATTTTCTGAGGCGTTTCGTATTACGTCAGAAAAAAATGGCTTGACTTGAATGCACTACTGCACGGCTCGCCGACCTTGCGATACAGTGAGGCGGCCGAGTGTTAAGTCCGCCGGTCGCCGACGGGCCGTTGCAATTCGTTCACTCATTTGAAACTAAGGCATGGCGCGTTTGTGAATGGAAGAATATACGTATCTTTAGTTTGTTAATTTGTACACTGTATCAAGCTCCAATTACAGGTCGCTCCACACAAGCACTGCACAAGCGCACATGCGACGCTTCACTGACTGGAACGCTAGTAGGAAAATCTAAGGCCACTTGAAGGCGGGAGAAGAGTCAGCGAAGTAAATATAGGTACTAAGAAAATAAAATCAGCCGAGAATTTTACCGTAAACCGTAAAGCTAGGGTGCAGGAAGCACTTTTTTGCGCTGGGTGAACAAGCACAGCGTTTAGGAGCACGACCACACACCTTCGTACGCTTTTCCGTCTAAGAAATGCAATCGCTAGACGTGACATATTGTGGAAATTTGGGGGACGCTTACTGCACGAGCGCTATACAACAAATAGTCATCTAAGTTGCTTGAAATGCTAAAACTAAATAAAAATGTAAACTGGTTATACATTACATACTTTATATTTCCAACACCGGCAGCGCCGGCTAGTGGCCGAGCTCTCTAGAGCGCGAGGCATGTGATATGACAAGTTGCCAGTTCGAATACCCGAGAGTACGTCCTTTTTTTGTAAGTTGATTTCTTCGTTTTCGGCCGATGTTTTTAAGTGTGAATACACTTTATAAGCGACCCCAAACCATCCACCGCCGGCGTCGGCGGCGGCGGCGTCCGCAGTGCTCCTCTATAAAGAAAAACAGCATCCGGCGCCAGGTTTCGATCCGCGGACTTTGCGGCCGCAGCGCGACGCTCTACCGATCAAGCCACGGACGCGACGGTGATATCAGTGTTGACGCGCCTTATATCTTTAACGCATTCAAACTACGTCGTCAGCGGCGTGCGTTGGCGACTCAGCGGCGTTATAGCGGCTTGATAACTGCGTGGTGTACACGTGATACTACAAACCCGATGGAAGAGATGGAAGAGAAGGCGGCGAGGCGGTGGGCTGCGGGGGCCGAGCGCAAGCGGCGCAAGCGGGCCGACAACCGTGTATTCGCACTTTCACATTCTCCTCCTCGGGGAAATGCGGGGGAATTTTTTTTATACTGAATTCCCCATTTTCGCGCTGTAACGTTATTGCTCCATGAGCGAGTTCGCAGAACGCGCGTAGATGCCACTGACGCACTAGCGAATTCTCGTTGGTGGGGTGTTGCCGTACGCACCGACTGCTTACGGGCAGTGGGCACAGGCCAGAATCAGCAGACTCTTGGTCTGGTGCGAACACGCCACGCCACGCAGCCGCCGCAAACCGCGCATAGTAGTTCTTTTTCTTTCATGCTTTCAAAAATAAATACCGCCTTATCGCCCGGATAAACGATGAAAAGTGCGTTCATTTGCGCCAGTCTACGAGTGCAAGCAAAAACGGGAGCTTGACAAATTCACTTCAATGTCCTTTAACGTTACACCTATTATCTTCCATTGCTCGCTGAGTCGTCCTCAATTTCAGTTGAACCCTTTTAACCGCATGGTATATATAACTAAAAAGAGCATGACCTGTGGCGGCATCTTTGGCGTTCCTGAAGTTTGAGAAGTATGCATTCACGACACCCAAAAGCCAATGTTCCCCCGTGCCAGAGCAAATTATGGCCGTGCAGCGCAAAATATCAATGTGAACCTTTCTATGGGCCGTATTCTGAGTTCCTCCTCAGCTCCATTTCTTCCCTCCACTCGGATGAGGGGAGGATTTCTCAATGCTTATGCGTAGGGAAATCGATTTCAAGGGTCTTCTCCACTGTTGCCTACAGTGGAGGAACGACTCAGAATACCAGGGTATGTCTCACTGGTGGCGTGTGTCGCCTCGAAAAACCGCTGCAGGAGAGAGAGCGAGAGAGAGAGACAGAGACAGAGAGAGAGAGAGAGAGAGAGAGAGAGAGAGAGAGAGAGAGAGAGAGAGAGAGAGAGAGAGAGAGAGAGAGAGAGAGAGAGAGAGAGAGAGAGAGAGAGAGAGAGAGAGAGAAACGTTTATTGTCTGAAAAGACTAGCTAGGACTTGGTCCTTGCCGGTTCGAGGTGGTAGGTCTCCTCAGTCCGGGAAACCTCTGGCGGTGGCTGCCGTCTTCGCCCGGTTAACCAGATTCTTCTGGTTCTCCGGATCCTCGTAGACGTGCAGTGCCTCCCACTTTTCAGCAATGGCAGGTTGACTGGTTGTATGTGTGCTTGCGATATCTTGTGGTGTGGCAGTCAGGGTTGTTGATGATGCTTGGCTATCCACAGGTGGGTCTGGGCGGCGGTCTTCGCAAGGGCACTCCAGGATCATGTGCGGCAAGGTGTCGGGTATGTCGCAATAAGGGCAGAGATACTGAAAGTGCGCGGGGTAAATGCACTGCATGATTATTCCGTGTGCGTATGTGTTTGTTTGGAGGCGACGAAAGATTACGCTTTCTTTCTTGGTGACCGCTGCAGGAAACCAAACGTTTTCTGACAATGATGATGATAGCGGGTGCTGTGAAAGAAACAAATGCTTACCGTGGTCGGAATCGAACCTTGGTGCCTCGCGTTGCGTAGCCGATGTTTATTCGATTGTGGCATTCCGCCGGGGTCGAAACAGTTTGGATTTGGAGAGGGGTAGATAAACGTTCAAAATTAGAAACATCATGCGCTCCTCCGTCTAATGACGATCATGGTCAAACGTGAAGCTATCTTCGTACGAAATCAAATGACGAAGGGTCAAAGTGAAAGCTGTTGCATAGAAAAGTCCAAACTGCGGGCTACTCAAAGTCAAAGATCAACGCGTCAATGTACAAACCGTCTGCGAATCAAATACCAAACTGAGACGGCGACCAATGAATCCCTGATGACAACCAAATAATCCACCTCAAGAAGTAACACTCCCACTGGATAAGTCGTAAGAATGAGTTCATAACGAGGTGACGCCAAGAACCTCATTCGTGTCTCGCGTCATGGGCGTAGATTTGTTGACTCCTAAAGTATTGGGATGCGTCGAAGACGCGCCCATTAAACTCCGCTTTTGTCGGCTATTAAATAGAAGAATGTTGCTGACTGCAACTTTTACGCTGAAAAGATATAGTTTCAGCTTTTTTCCGGAGGTATCACGCGTAACTCGGTTGCTTAGAATTCGCACGACGTGTTTTCACGACGCATTCTGCCTTCGGAGAGCCCCTCGTAAACCAAAAGTATTTCCGAAATTTCTCCACTTCAAGACGTTGCAGCGAATCCCCACACCTTGACTACAACAATCGGTGAGGTGACAATGCCCCTGTAACAACTGAACTGAGACTCTGGATTGGTTACTCCGGTGACGTACCAAGCCCGTTTTCTGTCACTTCCCCTTTTTGTATGATCATGTAGAGCCTGCTAAGACAAAACGCGGCTGCATTTTTGTTCATAAGCAAGGCTAATACGAGTGGGAGCCGCCCGAGAAGAATTTGCTCACGCGAAAAAATATTGAAGCGAACAGAAGAAAATAGAGGCCGTCCATCCCGGGAGCATGTAATACTAAATTCCCGACATGGAATTTCTCTATCTGTACCTTCCACAGCCTTTTTGCTTCTTTTCGTCGTCTGCAGGCACAAGGAAGGCAGCTGGTACAGCGCGTAAGGCGGACATCTGAAGAATGTAACTGCAGCCGGCCCACGCGGCCATTTGGTGCTGGCGCTTGAGCCTCTGCAGCATTGTCGTTTGCTTCGCCCCGAGGACCAATAACGAAATCAAGTGGCCGACCATCCCCTGGTTGGCTGCGTAAAGGAAAACTTGTGGGCCTTCGGGATTCCTTTCAGCACGGCACTGACGAGAAGAACAGGAGAAAAGATGTGGCGTGTTCTGAGCCGCTGTCTCCAACTTTGTGCACTGCACAGCAGCTGTACGGTCTACTCACGGAACGGCTTGTAATGCTACCTTCACTATATTCTAGCCGCAGACAGATCGATATTACTAGTAACCCGAGGGGGGCGCTAAATAAAAAGAAATGAGTCTTTCGGAAGAATACACAACCTTTCGCTTACGCGGTCTGCAAAATACTTCGGGGTCCCATACGTGATGGTGTTGATCACAACTGCTTGCGCCAAAGTTTTAGCTGCGATTTTACCTACGCAACCGCAATTATTTGGCAATAGTGTGCAACATGGCTGTCCATTGGCTTTTGAATTTGTCTAAAACGATTGCAGGGTTACCTCTGTGGCCAGTAAGGGACATCTAATGAGAGGATGGGTGCGCATAAGGCAGTAATAAAGGTGGGAATTTTCTTGTTCCTAGAAGTTCTATGCCAACTGTGAGACTGGGCTCCTCTTTGTAAGGGGCGAGTTCGAGGCCAAGGTATGTAAACTATGCAAGGCCGGTAAGGAATGTAAGGCGGCTTGCTGCAGCTTGCAGCTTTAGTTGCATTTTTCATGGTGAGGGAAGTCCAGGTTTTGCTTACAAGGTGATGTCATTTGCATTGAGAGTAAAATGGGCGGTCCAAACCCTTTCTATATTTAGGGCAACCTGGTCATTGTCAGATTAAAAAGCGCGGGTCTTAAGTTGAACCCTGAGGTACAACCCAGTCGAGGTAAAATATTCGAGGTGTCCAACGGGGGTGGTAGCTTTGAAACCGGATGGGACGACTGTGAAAGGGATTCCGAATTCATGTCTCGGTTATTTTCCTCGATTATGCTTGCGTCAGTTTGAGAATAGTTGTTTCAGTAGCGCGACTAAAGGCATTGCCAAGATTCACGGCAAAAATAAGACCAATGGTGGAAGTTTGAACAGTATCGGTTAACGGCCCGGCGAAGTAGCGAAAGACTATCTGGGTGCCCATAGGTTGGGACGGAAGCGTGTCGATCTGCATTGATTCAAATCAAGCAATAAAGTGACTGTACGTGCCATAAATAAACGTATAAATGTGAGTCGTACTAGCATTATAGGGCTGTAAAAACGGCTTCTTTACACTATAACCGACTATGTATAGTATCACCCCACTAGATATCAGCCCCAGTGCTGACGACAAAGTTATATCCAAAAACATTCGAGCTGGAGCTAACATGCATGTTATCGAAGACTTGCTTGTTCTTTCGCGCTTTTCAAGGCGTGGGCTAAACTTTGGACACCCATTCTTCAATAAATTACGACTACAGTATTGTTTTAGCTCTAGAAGCATTGCTAGAGCTACTTTCAGACAACACAAAGCTAAAGGGAAGTTTTTGTTCATGTTCGAACCGTTGTGGGTGCCGGGCTCCACATGCATCATCATTAGAGGCCGGATTTTTAGGAGTTAAAAAGCGCGTTTTAGGCGCCAAAAATAAGCAAGCAAACCGACATTTTAGGCCTCTAACATCTTAGATGTAGGCATGGTATATTTTTGCAAAATGAAAATAATTTCAAGCCATGACATGCGCGACCTGTATCTGCAACAGGAAGGCCAAAAATGGGGTTCGGTCGGCACCAGAATCCCGGGACGCTCGCCGCCGAGTCTGTACACAAAGCAGCCGCGTCGGCGGATTGCCTCGAAAGCGCGTCATCCCTATTTCATATTTGCCGCGCTTTCGAGGTGCTTTTTCAAAGAAAGTGCCACGAGTTGTGCCGCGCCTCCGCCAGATGGCGCCACGGGTCCCGCGACCGAGAGAAGACGCAGTGAAACATCCCCCTCGCGAGGGGCACGATCAAATGTAGAGCATTTCCGGGGGCGCACGACGTTAAGTAGTTTGCGTTACGTTAATGTTGTTGCACTTGTGGCAACTGCTGACGAGAGAGCGCTCGTCAGCAGTAATTTGAATGAGTCAACGATATAAGGCGCGTTAGTAGCGTCCCATTCTGTGTCGGCTTTGTGGCGCAGTTGGTAGAGCACCATGTACATTGCGTTCCGCCCGCAGGGTCGAGGGATCGAAACCGGGCGCCGGATAGTATTTTTTTTTTATATAGAAGGGAGGGGTGTGGTGTGGACTACGGACGTCAACGCGGGTGACATCGTGAGTTATTGAAATGCTCTGCATTTAAAATGTTATTGTTTATGATGTCGCAGTGGCGCCAACAGTTCAACGTTGAACATAGCCGATCAACTGTCCGATGAAACTGCTGAAATAATGAAGATATATTCTTTTATACAACTAGCGCACTGCTCGCATTCATGTTCAATGACCACTGTGGCTTGCTCGAGCGTCGCATAAACAGAAAGAGGCGTGAAAAAAAAAAGTACTTGAAAGATGAGAATGTTGATTAAAAAAGCGCTAATTTGTCTGCCTGACGCAATAAAAGTATGGCAAAACAAAAATCAACAATAATAATTAATGCGAGAAACGACAACTTATAAAAAAGATTCATGTTCTTAAATGAGGACTATTACGTACAACTCTGGCAATTTTGTCGTATACAGATATATACTCTCATATACAGTCATATACAGGCAAGACGCCCCAACACTGCCAAATACAAGTGCACACATTTGAATAGCATAGCAGCCAAACAGAGTTTTGATAGAAGCGAGTCCTTTAGAGCCCGTCGAAATTTTAAGGCGTAAGGAAATGCACAGTGTTGTTTCTCCTTTGGCTCTTCAGTATGAGATTCACCAGATAACAAATACGTGTTCAATGCTCCAACGCTGCGTTGGAAATAGAGCTGAATTTGAGGATGCTTTATTAAACGAAGATGCGACTGCATATGACTGAAGGAACTCGCTTGGAGAAAAGTACGGGGACGATAGTATAAGAATCACTGCGAAAATTATAAAAGCAATGTCGAACTACTGCCATCTCCGCATCTTTAGATTCGAAATGTGCTATTGTCACTGAGAATGAGCGTACTGTTTCACTGCTCGCAGCTGTTTTTTTCCTGTGGGTTGGTTCAACCAGAGGACTACGTTGAACACCGAAGAGTTCAGAACAGTCAATGCTCTCCCTAACATGAATGACGTTCTCAAACTGCGCTCGAAAAAGAAACTTCATGCTAAAAAGTGTTCGTAGAGGTGCCGATACGGAAATAAGCATCTAAAGGCATTTTTAGGCATTGAGGCACAAACGCCTAAAGAGGCATTTATAATTACTATACAAACACCACAAAACCCCTTCTTAACCTGTAAATCGTCCTCATAGTATATAAAAGGGGGTAAGAGGTGCGCCATAAACAAAAGAGACATTTGTCTAAAATCCAGTCTGTAGTTATCATTATTTACCGTAACCGTTAGAGTTATAAGTTTTCACATGCCGATAGTTCCCGCAGTCTTTTTTTTATTGCGAGAGATTGCCCTACGGCATACGAGGAAGTTTTAATGGTGCAACATTGCACCCGTTTCACGCAGGAAGCCAAGAAGGGACCGGTACTGGGGTCCCCATATCCGACGCTTAAGATCTTGGCTCTCCCAGGATGGAGCTCTGTGGCCCAGAGGTGTGTCATTCGGGCGTTTCTAAGACCTGAGCAAGTCCACAACAGGTGTTCAATGTCAGCTTCTGGCGCAGGAGTCGTAGCTCTCGTAGCTCCCCGCAAAAACATTTCCACACCTTTCTTTTCGCAACATGCATTCGGAGCGATTCTGCCCTCCTCTGCTCTGCACTGGTATCAACCAGTGAAGGAAATAAGAGCCCTGTGCTCTCAGAGGAATCGAGTCATTGTATTTGCAGTCAGTGTATTTGCACCCTCTTTTAAAGACAAACCGAAACACAAATTCAAAATAGAATAAAAGAACTCGTTTGTTGTTCAATAATTGCATTTTGTTCCAGAACAATGCCACGTTTCGCAACAATGCCACGTATTTTATTTTCAGGCAAAGAAATGCTGAAATACGCCG